>NW_006256908.1:2112832-2116107 GCF_000478725.1 Eutrema salsugineum | reverse complement strand
TATGTCTCCTCCGGATGAAGACATGGTCAGCAAGGTTAGGGCTTCTCGAGAACAACCAAACTGGATTGGCGATACTCTTTGGAAACAAATGACAGAGTATTGGGACACTGAAGAAGCCAAAGAGAAGAGTTCCACCACATCAGCTGCTCGGATGTCTGAGCGTAATGGACTTGGTCCTCATGTTCACTTCTCAGGGCAGAAGTCATGCCTCCAAATCCAACAAGAAATGGTAAGTATATCAATTTTTAACTTTTTCATAAGTTATATATCATCTTTAGTCAGAGGAGAATGATGGGAAGTAACTCTTTCTTTATATTGTTATCATTTCAGGAAGAAGAGTTGGGAAGACCGGTGAGTCTTGGTGAAGTTTTCATCAAGGTTCATACAAAACGAGATGGAACGTTTGTAGACCGAAAGTCCAAGAATGTGGCTGACGCATATAGGAAGAACCTGGAATCCAAGTTGGCTGACCTTGGGATAGACTCAGAGACTTCAGATGGTACTTCACCATCGTTGGGGCTAACCGTAGAAGAGGAGAATGAGATTTTTCTTCAGGTAAAGTCTTCGTTTTTTATTTTTGATGTGTTCTTTTATATTATGTTTTGCTTCTATAGATTTCAAGTTGTTATTTTGTTTGATTCTTTGATGTTAATATATATGCATTGATGCTTTGATCCTTATTTTGTTTTTGCAGTCGACTTTCATAAATGAGCGAGGAATTCCTTATGGAATTGGAAGTCTTTCAGAGACACATGTCAATGAAAAGAGGAAATGCCCAGGAAGCTCTTCAACATACAAGGGATTGGAAGAGCAGCAACAAGAAGCTCATCGCAAAATAGAAGAACAAGCGGCTGAGAACTCCAAGCGTGAAGCAGAGCAACAAGCCAAGCTGGACAAGTTATCTATGGTGGAAAGGTATTTGACTGAAACTGATCCAAAGTTCATGGATTTTTTGGCTGCAAATCAAACTCTTCCAAGTGATCCAACTCATGCACCTACAAGCTCTGATCCGAACCCAAAAACATAGGTTTTTCTACGTCTCTTTTTTTAAGTATCTTGGCTCTTAAGACTCTTTTGAACTTATCTTAATGGTTAAATATGTAACCATTTGATCTTTGGTTTTAGTAACTTTTGGAACAATGGTTGTATGTCTCTTTTTAAAACAATGGTATTATGTAATATAATGACTTTTTGCATTTTATATTAGAATGATTTTTTTGCTGTTTAATTGTTATTTAAATGTAGAATGGATTCAAATTATCAGATTAGGAGGAATCAAATCGTAAAACTAGATTTTGTTTTCATTTATTGAAGCCGTCGCAATGCAGTCGTAAATCAGTCGGAACATAGTTATAATTCGTCGCAAAACAGCCGTTAAATTGCACCAAATACCATTCAATTATCGAACCATATGGTTGCCATTCAGTCATAAATACATCGCAAAAATAGTCGTGATTCAGTCGCTAATCTAACGACTGATATGCGACTGATTAACTTCGTCAACAGTTAGTCGTTATTCAGTCGGTATTTGGCGACTGATAAGCGACTAATGTATTTAGCAACTCAATATTAGCGACTGATGGTATTAGTCGGAACTCGGTCGTAAATGTAGTGTTAGCGACTAATTAGCAACTGTATATGAGGTCGCTAAATCCCTGTTTTCTTGTAGTGAAATAAAAAGATCATCAGGGTTTTGCTCAAAAAAAAATCTATAGAGATAAAGGCTATTTGAATCATAATATTTGGACACCTTTTTCCTCTGATCCCCTAAAATACTCTGTTTTGAAACCTTCTTCTCTGAAACCTAACAATACAAAATTACAAAATTAGATTTTAAACTAACAACAATCAAACAACCATAGACCTGACATACCAAACCCAAAGAGAATAAACAAAGAAAAAAAAAAGAAAAAAAATTAAGAGCACTCGAATATATATATACATGAATTAGAAGTTATGATAAGCCAAAGAAGGATCAACTATAATGATATGGCAAAAACAAAAATCAACATTACAAACAGAGAAAACTCAACTAACTTTTCAACACTTTTGGATCATGTTGCCCATCGGTAATTTTTTTGATGTGTGCCAACTCTTCTTCACATATCCTTTAACTTTCTAGTGATCATCTGTTGGATTCAAGTACCATGTATTGAAAAAACATAGAGTGAGATTAGTGTGAAAGTAAAAAACAAATTAAAAATTGCACAAAACACTAAAAAAGTTTGCATTCTCTCATATTCTCATATAAAGAAAACAAACAGATAATCGACTACCATGCCAATTTTTCTGTTATGGGTTTGATCTCTAGCTACTCTTTCCATCTGGCCATCTTCATACACGATACGGAAAAATGGATCAGTTTCATGCCAAATTAAAGACAAAACAAAGAAATAACAATATGCACAAAAAATCTAAAACAAAATTAGAACGCACAGGAAAAATAATATTGTAAACTCTACAACAAAAATATGAGAGGAAGACCCACATATTTATATGCGAAAAGATTTAGGGTTTTAAGTGTTTCCATTTTTTTTGGTTTTCTTAATTCTGTTTACAACAGAATATTCATTTTTACTTAATCTAAACTTGATTTTTTTTTCTATAATCTGATAAATATAGATATGACTATATCTTTCAGTTTCTAAAAAGATCAACTTTTTACGAGTAGGGAATTATCCTTTTTGAATTTAAAAAAATAAAGAAATCGACTATACCCTAGACAAAAGCAGAAAAACCAAAGAAGCATAATGAATATGAAAGGGATACATAAGTCCTCACCGATTTTTTTTTTGCTTCCAATCATTTTTTCTTTCTTCTATTTGTTTCATCTATATACCCTAAAAATCAAAATCAAAAGATTAGATTCATATCAAATACAACAAAAACAAAGAAATAGCAACAAAGAAAGCAAAATCTATAGTGTTGAAGTAAGAAAAAAACATTCATAAACTGAATTAAAACCTAAACGATGAAAAGGAAACTCGGTTAAACCTTAGAATCTTATACTAATAAAAGTTGAAGGTATAGACTTCTAAGGGTGTCTACATAGAATTTAAAATTTCAATTCTATTGGTCCACATCAATATTTAAAAATAAGAAAAATTTACAAATTCTAATATTATTGTTGAATAAGAAAATTAAAAAAGTTTACAAATTCTAAATATTATTTCTGAATAATGAAATTAAGAAAGTTTACAAATTCTAATATTATTGTTAAATAAATAAATTCTGTATAATTTTTTTATTAGTCTACCACAACATTGAAAATTAAA
>NW_006256908.1:1918564-2112262 GCF_000478725.1 Eutrema salsugineum | reverse complement strand
AAAGTTTACAAATTCTATATCATGTTAAATAAATAAATTCATGATAATTTTTTATTAGTCTACCACCAACATGAAAATAAAAAGTTTACAAATTCTATATGTTTTAAAAACTTATTAAAGATAAAGAGATTATATATAATTTCTATTAGTACTAAAAAAAAAATATTAAAATAGGAATTTTTAAATTTAAATTAGATGTATACACATATTTAGAGACTCTTACATTAGCATCCAATTTTTTGTCACATATAACAATTTTGAAATTTATTTTCCTGTGTGTGCAACCATATTTAAAAAAAAATAGAGTTAAGTTTCACTAACAAATGAGTCATTACAGCATAAAAGAACCAACTTGACTAAACTATATGTTTAACTATTAGCTAAATTACAAAAAATATAATGAAAAGAGATATAAACAAAATCACTACAAAACACTTTAATATTGAAAAAGAAACCGTAAAATCTTCAAAGCTTGGCCTCTAAATTTGAGAAGAATGATCAATTTCAAACAATTCAAGAAACATGTCAAGTGAATGATACTCGACAATTTTGAAAAACGAAACACATAAATAGCGAAAGAATTTCTATCATTAAGACGAAGGAGAGGTATCCAAGGAAGATTTTTGAAATAACATGGCATCTGATGGGGTTTTAACAACCTAACTTTAACCACAAATATAACAATTAGCTGACCAAGCAGCACGGTAAGCCTCAAAATAAGGAGGCTTCTAAATCCTATTACTAAGAAAAGTTAAAGTTATATGCCTCTAAAAATATCCACATAGGATTTAAAAGTTTATTCTATTGGTCCACATCAATATTTAAAATTAATCTTTTAAAAAAATTTATTGTTAACGAAATATTATATTTATAGAAAAATAAAAGTTGATGCTATATGCATCTAATGACATCCACATAAGATTTAAAATGTCAATTTTATTAGTCTACATCAATTACTAAAATTTAAAAAATTTCTAAATCATAAAATTACATTGTTAATACAAAACAATATAAGAAAAATTGTTAATTAAATTCTTAATAACAGTTAAAAGCTATATTATTTTCAATATTAAAGTAGGAAAATAGCAAAATTCTTCTTCTTCTTCTTTTTCTTCTTCTTCTTCTTCTTCTTCTTCTTCTTCTTCTTCTTCTTCTTCTTCTTCTTCTTCTTCTTCTTCTTCTTCTTCTTCTTCTTCTTCTTCTTCTTCTTCTTCTTCTTCTTCTTCTTCTTCTTCTTCTTCTTCTTCTTCTTCTTCTTCTATGGAAGTAAGAAACGAATAGTATATTAGGGAAATCTTATCATAGGAAAGGAAATTACCAATTTCATAAATGGTTGAAGATCCTACTGAATGACAGTAATAATCTTGAAGATAAGCAGGCTTTTTAGACTCTCTCTCATGTGGGATGTTTGAGCAGAAGGCTCAGGGACATCTAATATAGGATCCACAGAATGAAAAATCTTTACAGAAGATGAAGAGGAAGAAGTCCCTTCATCGGAGATATGAGATGACACAGGAGAGTGTTGAACCAGATCAGGGAAAAAATTAATGTCATCCGGAGAAAGATCTGATCCAACAAAGGCAAATAGCTCTTCATGAAAGATTACATGTCTAGAGATAGGAATTGTAGAGTTCTCTAGATCTAAAAGCTTGTAACCTTTATATCCCGAAGGATATCCTAAAAATGCACAAGCACGAGCCCTGGTGTTCAAATTTATGTCTGCCTTTTGGGGAAGTAGAGGAATAACATAGACAACCAAAGATTTTTAACTGAGAATAATCTGGTGTCTTTTTGGTTAAAATCTCATAAGGACTTTTATCTTGAAGAACATGAGCTGGAAGGCGATTGATGAGGTGAACTGCAGTGAGAATACAGTCACCCTAGTATTGGAGAGGAATGTGAGATTGAAAGAAAAGGGATCTGGCCACATTTAGAATATGTTGGTATTTTCTTTCAACCACAGAGTTTTGTTGAGGTGTTTCAGGGCAAGAGTGAAATGGGATAATGCCTTTGGATTGATAAAAGGTGGTAAAATTGAGGTCTGGAGCATTGTCAGATCTAACCCCCTTAATTTTTCTATGAAATTGAGTTTCTACCATTTGAACAAAGGTGGGAAAGATCTGAATAACATCGGATTTAGATTTTAAGAGACAAACCCAAGTTGCATGGGAACAGTCATCAACAATGGTTAGAAAATACCTAAACCCATCATGAGTAGGAATAGAAAATGGACCCCAAATATCAATGTGAACAAGATCAAAAGGATGGTCACTAATATTGTTATGAGAAACAAAGGGGATATGTTTTTGTTTTGGACAAATGACAGACCTTACAATAATGGTCAACATTATTTTTCTGCTTAGTAAAAGACAGAATATACTGCATAAAATGCAACTTAGACATAGACGGGTGACCTAACTTTTTATGCCAGAGATCAAGTGTGGAAACAGAAGCAACAATGGCAGAAGAGGATTGAGTACCTTGAAATGAGACGGACTCTATATCCAAGAAGTAAAGATTACCCATTTGTCTACCCATCCCAATCACTAATTCCTGTGTAGGATCCTGAATAGCACAAGAGAATTCATCAAACCAAATGCGACAATGAAGACTCTTGGTAAGAGAACTGACACTTAGAAGGTTAAATTTGAATTGAGAGATGTATAATACTTCGGAAAGGGTCAAATTGCTATCAGTTTAATTGTTCCTATTCCAACAATGCTCACAAGAATCCCATTGGGTTAGGTGACAATTGTGTGTGGTAAAGGTTTAAAGGAAGTGAAGGATGATTTTTGGTGAGAGATGTGATTAGTTGCTCTTGTATCTATAACCCAAGCATTCAATGGAAGAATGTTGGTGGATGTAGAGCAGACATAAGGCCTATCCATTCCGGTAAAAAAACAAACATAGAGAGAAAAATTAATCGGATATTGGGCAAACGGTTGAAGAAGAAGGTACAGAAGCTGAGACAGCATGAACTTCTGGTCCAGGATGAGTGCTAGGAGATTGGAGCTTTGCACTGAGGAAGGACATCAGTTGTTGGATCTGAGTTGGTGAGAGATCCTCTGTAGAAACAGCTTCACTCTGAGATGAATCACCAACAGTCACATTAGCTGAGACATTAGGCTTGAAACTGGTTGGAAACCCGTGCTTTTTGTAGCATTTATCCACCACATGTCCAAATTTATGACAATAAACACAATAAGGTTGATCCTTCTTCTGAGATCCTCCAGTTTGACTTCCTGACTGAGCCAAAGTTGATTTACCAGATGCTTGACTCTGAGACTGAGTGACCTGAAAAGCTGATGCAGGATTGAGATCAGATGGAGATGAAACCTGAGCATCTTTCTGGCTATCCTCTTGATCAAGCAGGTTGTACATTTCAGAGAGAGATGGAAGATTCTTCTTCATGAGAATACGACTTCTGATGTTCTCATAAGAATCATTCAGTCCATCAGAAAATCAATGACATGATGGTCTCTTTCTCAGCCAACAGATCATCAACAGTAAGTGTTGGAACTTGAATACTAGATAACTCCTCCCAGAGAGGTTGAGTCTTAGTATGATATGAAGCCAAGTCCATGCTACCTTGTCGAAGAGAGTGAATCCGATGGCGAAGCTTGTAAAGCCTTGGGAGATTCGATTTATGGAATTTCGTATGAAATCGTTCCTATTAGTGTATATAGAGTCATTAGTGATGTAAATATGAGTCATTAGTATTTGTAAACCGGTATGTTATAAACCGGTCAGTTTTGTTTCTTTTCTGTTTTAAGGCTCTTGTTTAGGCCTGATCTTTCTATGTATCTAAACCCCCAATTGTAATTTGTTTTGAATTCATGAGAATGGGATTTCATTTGGTCAGGGGTAGCCGATGTTAGGAACTTTTTAACTTGGCTGCACCACCTTAGCTACGGTGCCCCAAACCTTAAGCAAAGTTTCTAGGAGTAGAGATCTCGTCTCTGCAGGTTCGGAGCTCTTACCTCCGTACTGAGCAAAGCGCAATGTGGTAATAAATCAAAATCTGGGTTCGCTCTTTCGGTGGACGGCATCAATCACCGGTGGTTTGTTTGGGTTTCAACTAAAAAAGTGGATTCTAGCTTCAATTCGTAGCATGAAGAAGACTGTCGTGGACCGTTTGCCCTGGTGTAAACTCATGAGACTGAGAGAGATGTGGAAGTATGTAAAGTAGGCGAAGCCGTTTAAGTAAGAGTTACCTAATTGATTGAATACCAGTCAATTTCCCACAAGAGTATTGATACGAATTCCCAAAGAACGGCACACACTTGGTCGGTATCGGATGGATAGATCCTTGACTCCAAACGGTTTCACGGAGAAGATGCTAAGGGGTGGGTTGAAACCCGAAGATCCTTAGGCCCAAACTCGCGGTGAAAGGCTTGAAACAAGGGGGTGACTAAGCTGGCTGATTGGATCCGCGGAAAAAGGATGTTAAGGCGTGAGAACTAAGTTCCCGAAAATCCTAAGCCCCTTTAACTACTTGAACGTCCCAACGAGACAACTGGGTGAAGGCTGCGTCAAGTTCTATGGATTGAACTTGATAAACCGAAAAGATTCAAGAGGCTAACCACCTAAGGAATCGAAAAAGTTCTAAAAGAACAAAGGAGAAAACTCAGATTTTATTTGATAAGTGAATGTCGAAAATGAGAAGGGGTACAAGCCTTTATGTAGCAGGCGAAGTAGTTCAAGAGAAAAACTCGAAAATGACAGAAAAAATTAATAAAGTCTTTGACTAAAATAAATAAACTAAGGACTGACTCTTCGGCTGGCCTTTGACTGACTCTTGAATTGCCAAGCCGAAAATGACTCTTGCTCTGCCGACCCATGAACCAGACCGCAAACCAACCTAGGTCGAGAGATGGGCAATGGACTTAACCTCATTAAAACCCCACCCGGTAAACCCATTGGGACAAACCCGGGTGTAAGGAAAAAGAG
This sequence comes from Eutrema salsugineum, assembly GCF_000478725.1. Classification (NCBI taxonomy): domain Eukaryota; kingdom Viridiplantae; phylum Streptophyta; class Magnoliopsida; order Brassicales; family Brassicaceae; genus Eutrema; species Eutrema salsugineum. The sequence continues at coordinate 2,107,312 of NW_006256908.1, read as the reverse complement.
TATTAAGCCATCACCCGGACCAGATTAGTTACAGCCGGCGTTCATGAGCACGGCCACAATCTTAGGTGATGCTGGGTCGCCTGGTCTGATTTTAATTCCATTAAGTACAGCCTGAACCGTCCCTGCCAGCTTCTTAGCTCTGGATCGCGTCATAGGTCCATCCGGTACGGCCAACTGTGCTTCCGGAACCTCGATTCCATTGTCTGGGTCGTCCTCTGGGTCCATGATCATATCATCCTCCCCCTCTTGAAAAGGACTTGTCCTCAAGTCTGGTCCATCTGCGACAAAGGGAATGAGGTCAGAAATGTTGAAGCTGGTACTGACTAAGTACTTACCTCGTAAGTCAATCTTGTAGGCATTGTCATTGATCCGCTCAAGGACCGTAAAGGGACCATCCACACGAGGCAATAACTTGGACTTTCTTTCCTCTGGAAACCTGTCCTTCCTCAAATAGATCCATACTAGATCGCCTGGTTCAAACACCTTTTGGCACCGGCCCTTATTAGCGTGCTTCTTGTAAAACTCGGTCTTTCTTTCAATGTTCTGCTTGGCCTTCTCATGAATCTGCTTGACAAGCTCGGCCTTTTTCTTCCCATCCATACTTACACGCTCAGACAAAGGTAAAGGCGTAAGATCAAGAGGAGTAAGTGGGTTAAATCCATAAACCATTTGAAACGGGGAAAACAATGTAGTAGAATGAACCGCATGATTATAAGCAAATTCTACATGTGGTAGACAATCTTCCCACGTCCTAAGGTTCTTTTTAATAACAGAACAAAGTGGTGCGGACAAGGTTCTATTAACGACCTCGGTTTGGCCGTCGGTCTGTGGGTGGCAAGTGGTGGAAAAACATAACTTAGTACCTAGTTTTGACCAAAGTGTTTTCCAAAAATAACTAAGGAATTTAACATCGCGGTCAGAAACTATAGTCCTAGGTATTCCGTGCAACCTAACCACTTCTCTAAAGAACAAGTTAGCCACATTAGACGCATCATCCGTCTTATGACAAGGTATAAAGTGCGCGATTTTTGAGAACCTATCGACCACAACAAAGACAGAATCACGACCAGTCCTAGTTCTTGGCAATCCTAACACAAAATCCATAGAAATGTCCGTCCAAGGAGAGCTAGGAATGGGTAAGGGAGTGTACATACCTGGGGACTGGCTTTTGGATTTCGCATACTTACAGGTGATGCATCGGCCGCAAATTCTTTCCACATCTCTTTTCATGTGCGGCCAGAAGAAATGATCCTGGACCACACTAAGAGTCTTGGCCACTCCAAAGTGTCCCATCAAACCGCCGCCATGAGCTTCCCTAACAAGCAGATCACGAAGGGAAACATTAGGTATACAAAGGCGGTTTTCATAAAACAAGAAGTCATCACTCCGAAAATATTTTCCAGTGGCAAATTTAGAACAGGATTGATAAACTTCCTGGAAATCTGGATCGGAGGTGTAGGCTTCTTTGATCATTTCAAAACCGAGGACCTTGGCGTCTAAGGTCGAGATCAGGGTGTGTCTGCGGGACAAGGCGTCGGCCACAACGTTTTCCTTTCCCTGTTTGTATTGGATCACGTACGGAAACGTTTCAATAAACTCCACCCATCTGGCATGCCGTTTATTCAGTTTCTGCTGGCCCTTGAGGTGTTTAAGAGATTGATGATCCGTATGAATCACAAACTCTTTTGGCCAGAGGTAGTTGTTGCCAGGTTTGGAGCGCACGGACCAAGGCGTAGAGCTCCTTGTCGTAGGTGGGATAGTTCAAGGTCGCGCCACCAAGCTTCTCACTGAAGTAGGCAATAGGTCGTTTCTCCTGCATTAGGACCGCACCAATACCTACACCAGAGGCATCGCACTCAATTTCAAAGGTTTTCATAAAATCAGGCAAAGAAAAGAGAGGTGCATGAGTTAGCCTGTTTATAAGGAGTTGGAACGCCTCTTCTTGTGCCGTGCCCCATTTAAAACCAACGTCCTTTTTGATTACTTCGGTGAGAGGCGCTGCTATAGTACTGAAGTCCTTTACAAACCGTCGGTAGAAACCGGCCAGGCTGTGAAAGCTTCGGACCTCTCCAACCGTCTTGGGACTGGGCCAGTCTTTGATCGCCTTGTTCTTCTCTTCGTCGACCTGGATCCCATTGGCACCTACAACAAAGCCTAGGAACACAACACTATCCGCGCAAAAAGTACACTTTTTCAAGTTCCCAAACAATTGCTCCTTCCTAAGCACTTCTAAGACTAACCGCAAATGCTCTAAGTGCTCGGCCAAGTTCTTGCTATAGACTAAGATATCGTCAAATTACACAACGACAAAAACGCCTATGAACGACCGCAAGACATGGTTCATAAGTCTCATGAAAGTGCTAGGGGCGTTGGTTAAGCCAAACGGCATTACCAACCATTCATAAAGCCCATGCTTTGTCTTAAAGGCTGTTTTCCATTCGTCCCCCTCTTTCATCCTGATTTAGTGATAGCCACTTTTCAAATCTATCTTAGAAAAAAGACAAGATCCGTGAAGTTCATCAAGCATATCATCCAAACGAGGAATGGGATGTCTATATTTTACCGTAATATTGTTGATTGCACGACAGTCAACGCACATACGCCAAGTGCCGTCCTTCTTTGGCACAAGTAAGACCGGGACCGCGCAAGGATTCATACTCTCTCGTATATGTCCTTTCTCAATCAGCTCTCCGACCTGCCGTTGTAGTTCCATTGTTTCAACAGGGTTGGTTTGATACGCGGGTCGGTTTGGCAAGGACGCACCAGGAACAAAATCGATCTGATGTTCTATTCCGCGGATGGGAGGTAATCCACTTGGGCTTTCTTCTGGAAAGACGTCCTTGTATTCCTGCAAAAGAGGCAAAACACTGCTCGGAAGATCTGGCTCACGGTCAGTAAGACTAGCCAAAGCATTTCTAAACATTAACAAGACAAAGGATTGTCTCGTAAGCACGGCGTGCTTAAGTTCACTTGGCCTCACGAAAATAGTTTCTTTCCTCACGGGTAAACTCTCTAAGGCCGTTTCTGGGGTTTTTCTCAGACTCTCAGATTTAGTGGAAGTGTTTAGAGGGTCACTCACAATGCTTTTTCCTTTGTGGCTTTGCTCGAGTTTGATTTGGTCTAGATAGACTTCTTGTGGAGACAAAGGCGCTAGGGTGATATTGCGGCCTTGGTGCTCGAACATGTGCTTGTTGGAGAAGCCATCGTGAATGGCGTTGCGGTAATACTGCCAAGGTCGGCCCAAAAGGATATGACCGGCTTCCATCGGCAACACATCACACATGATCTCATCCTCGTACCGTCCGATAGATAATGGAACCGAGACCTGCTTGGTGACCTTTAGCTGCCTTTGGTTGTTTAGCCACCTGAGACTATAAGGCTGCGGGTGCTTGTGCGTCTCCAGGCCAAGTTTCTCCACCATTGTAGTGCTTGCCACGTTCGTACAGCTGCCTCCATTGATGATCAGGCTGCAGACTTTACCCTTTACCAAGCACCGGGTATGAAATAGGTTCTCGCGCTGATCTTCTTCTTTTACGGGCTCCTGAGCTAGTAGGACTCTCCGGGCAACGAGCAATTCACCTTCTGCTGCTCGTTCCTCATCTTCCTCATCGTCATAAATCGGTCCAGTATCCTCCCCGTCGGACACGATTTCACCTGAGTCAAGAAGCAACATGGTTCGTTGGTTCGGACATTTATTAGCATAATGACCTTTACCTCGACACTTAAAACATTCAATGTCGCGGTGTCTAGCCGGTGTAGCCTCGGCTTTTCCTTTGAAGTCGGGTGCAGAAGAGCTGGGTTTGGAATCCGACCTGGGCTTAGCGTCGGATCGGGATGGGTAGCTCGGCTTATCTGTAGGTCGCAAACTGGAACCATATGCGGATCGGTTGGTGCCTTTGCGTTTCAGCTGTTGTTCCACTAGGACCGCCTTGTGGTACATCTATCCAATGTCCCGATAGTCCTGCAGCTCCATACGGTCTTGTATATCACGGTTGAGGCCACTCAAGAACCGGGCCATTGTCGCATCCTCCGGTTCTACCGTATCGGCTTTCAGCATTAGCCGATCCATCTCTTGGTAATACTCCTCAAGATTCTTGGATCCCTGGGTCAAACGTCTGAGTCGAGTGTGCAACTCCCGATGGTAGTGGCTTGGTACGAATCTGCGTCTCATCATTTGTGTCATCTCGTCCCAAGTTTCGACCGGTCGGTCGCCGTTCCTTCTCCGGTTGGTAACAACTTGGTCCCACCAGTCTACCGTGTATCCATGGAACTCGGTGGCGGCCAAATTGATTTTTTTTCTTTCTGAGAAGTTCTGACAACCAAACAAAATGTCGATCTTCTTTTCCCACTCAAGGAACGCGTCTGGATCGGTTGTACCATAGAAAGATGGAACCCTCAGCTTCATGCCTCCAAGGTCATTGTCGTTTCGGGTTTGGACTGGTTCAGGTTCGTATTGTCCCCGGCCTTGATCATTATGGTCTTGTCGAATCTCCTCCCGGTTACGGCCGCGGTTTAGATCTGGGTTGTATCGCTCACGACCGTGGTTCGGCAAAGGGTTTTGACCGTGTCTATCTTCTCGGCCGCGTCTGGGTCGTACCTGACTACCACCCGAGGTATGACCGTCAGCGTAGAATGGGTTGTCTCCGACAAACTCATTCCGGTTATGATTTCTCTCCCTCCGGATTGGGTCCTCCTGGTCACTACGATCAGCTCCTCTGTCCCACCTAGGCTGATCCACTTCCAACCGTTCCATACGCTGGTTCATGTGATCCATCAGCTGAGTAATCTGGTCCAACCTATGGTTCATAGTGACTTTTCTTACTTCTTTTGACCGAATAGAGGATAGATCGTCGCTAGAAGACATATAATACCTCGCAAAACAAACAAATAAGTTAGTAAAAGTTCTCGCTAAGTGTTTCACTCGGTGTTTCACTCAACCCTCTTAATGATCTCACAAACACTCAAGAGAATCTCCTCGGTTCTAAGAGAACTAAATCAAAAACTCGATGTAGATCTCTAAACCAATTCAGAATATCAAGTGATTATGAAGAAAAGAGAAGATAGAGAGAAAAGATTTTTTTTTTTGGTTTCCACAGATCTTTTTTTTTTTTTTTTGATTCTTTTTTTTTTTGTGTTCTTTTTTTTAAAAAAAAAAAACAGATCTGGAATTACAAAAGAAAGAAAGGATAAGACGGAATTTGAAAAGACAAAAAGATAGATAATACCGCTTTTTTCAAGTGCGTGGCTCTGATACCACTTGATACGAATTCCCAAAGAACGGCACACACTTGGTCGGTATCGGATGGATAGATCCTTGACTCCAAACGGTTTCACGGAGAAGATGCTAAGGGGTGGGTTGAAACCCGAAGATCCTTAGGCCCAAACTCGCGGTGAAAGGCTTGAAACAAGGGGGTGACTAAGCTGGCTGATTGGATCCGTGGAAAAAGGATGTTAAGGCGTGAGAACTAAGTTCCCGAAAATCCCTAAGCCCCTTTAACTACTTGAACGTCCCAACGAGACAACTGGGTGAAGGCTGCGTCAAGTTCTATGGATTGAACTTGATAAACCGAAAAGATTCAAGAGGCTAACCACCTAAGGAATCGAAAAAGTTCTAAAAGAACAAAGGAGAAAACTCAGATTTTATTTGATAAGTGAATGTCGAAAATGAGAAGGGGTACAAGCCTTTATGTAGCAGGCGAAGTAGTTCAAGAGACAAACTCGAAAATGACAGAAAAAATTAATAAAGTCTTTGACTGAAATAAATAAACTAAGGATTGACTCTTCGGCTGGCCTTTGACTGACTCTTGAATTGCCAAGCCAAAAATGACTCTTGCTCTGCCGACCCATGAACCAGACCGCAAACCAACCTAGGTCGAGAGATGGGCAATGGACTTAACCTCATTAAAACCCCACCCGGTAAACCCATTGGGACAAACCCGGGTGTAAGGAAAAAGAGTATTAAGCCATCACCCGGAACAGATTAGTTACAGCCGGCGTTCATGAGCACGGCCACAATCTTAGGTGATGCTGGGTCGCCTGGTCCGATTTTAATTCCATTAAGTACAGCCTGAACCGTCCCTGCCAGCTTCTTAGCTCTGGATCGCGTCATAGGTCCATCCAGTACGGCCAACTGTGCTTCCGGAACCTCGATTCCATTGTCTGGGTCGTCCTCTGGGTCCATGATCGTATCAAGTATACTCATTCCCGCAACAAAATGGAATTTTATTTGATGCTTCGAGGAACGCCAGTCTCTCGACTGAGAGGAACGCCTTAGGTTAGCTTACCCCTTAGAACGTATCATCTATTCTCTCTAGCTCTCGACTTGAATAGAACATTTCTTTAGCTCTTTCCCTGGGTTTCCTAGATATCATCAAGGTTTCAAGTTTCAAATTTTGTGAAGATGGCATCTATGGAAAGACACATAGAGTGAGTTTCTCTACGAGCCAGCACACTACTAAGAATCCTCTTATGTGCATTCAGATTTATGGGGAGCACCTTCAGTCCCATTATCTTTTTGAAAGTTTCAGTATTTTCTAAGTCTTATAGATGACCTAACACAGAAGACCTAACAATTACTAACAACCGGATTGAGTGCACTTGATGCTACAATTGTAACACCTTTCCCCTGGTCCGTACAGATATTCGATTTCTGACTTCTGTTCCGATTAAATGGGAGATGTCTGGTGGAAGAATTTTTCCTTGCTAACCAAGAGATGAACTCCGCACACCGATAGTCCTATGAGTGTTGTGCCAAACATTTCCTACCTCCTTTGGGAGTTCACTTCAGATTTCAAACAGCTACAGAAGAAGAACTGCAGGAACAAATGGACTATATGAAATCACTCCCATATTCAAGTGCTGTTGGAAGTGATGTACGCAATGATTGGTACAATACCAGATTACCCTTATCCAGTAGGAGTGATTAGCAGATATATGATTAAGCCATTGAGGGTTCATTGGCAGGCTGTGTAATGGGTCTTAAGATACATCAAGGGAACACACACAAGCTGTGAAGTTAACCTTCAAGAAGAGTGATGAATTTGTAATTGATTAAAGGCTACTGAAATCCCATAGGCCTCTGATCCTAATACTGAATACCTTTCGTAGATCCAGGAATGGACAAAGCGAGAGGACGAAAAAAGTAAAATATTACAGGGGCTTGGGATGCCTCACCAGGATGAGCCGGTAGCACTTGGTGTGAGTGCGCTAATAAACTAACCATTTGATAATAAAAATTCCCTATCGAATATACGCTTTAGGTTAAGTGAAGGGATAGACCGAACCAGCTCACTAACAAAATTTTAGATCAGGGAATCATCACCCTAAGCATATCTCGTTAGATGGTTAGATGGATGTCGTTGACGCAAAGAGAACTTTTATGGCACTTTCACAAAGCGGAATATTATCAGTAGTATATACCTTCCCTAGGAAAAGCGGTAGAACATCTTGATTTCAAAGGCATTCCTCGGGGTGTTGGTAAGGGGTTAGCAGTAGAACTGTTACTTACCTAATCTCATGTTTCTCCTACTTTGTTTGCAAACTAATAACACCGGATTTTGACCATTTTTATGGATCGTTTTAATATCTTATGCAGGTGTTTTAACTCTGTTTTCAATGGTTTTTAATTGATTTCTATGTTTTAGAGTTTTAAAAGACTTTTCAGGAAACTTGGACTAAAGATGTGCAATTTGGAACAAATGAGCAATTTTGGATAAATGCAAACCGTCAGAGGTATGGTACTCGATGGAGACCTTTTCACCGTCTGATCATCCCCAACATTTGAGACAACATAGAAGAGACAACCAGCTTTCTAATGCAATTGGTTTGGAGACAATCCAACGGTTAGATATTCAGATATTCCTGATGCACTAAAGACAGAAAATGCAGTCTCGAAGGAGAGCATAGGCCGCGACCGCGGCCAGACCATGATTCCCCGCGGTCAGGACCACCGCCACCACGGCCAGACAACATTGACGTCCGAAAGTGACCTAATTAAAGCCCAAGTCCAGCCCAATACTCATTCTTCAAACCCTAGACGTTTCCAACGAATTAGAAGGCTATATATACTCGTTTTAGGTCATTCTAATGACCAAGTCGTGGAGAGAGAGAGCAGAGAAGAGCCGCATACCTCGGAGTTGCCATCTTCGGGAGAAGAAGGAGTCGCCGAAGGAGCCACCATTGATCTCCATCTTCACCCTCGTTCTTCGTTCTTTACCTTTCTCTTATTTAATTTCCAGCAAACTACAATACTTCTATGATGTTTTTATACACTATGATTGAGTAATTCCCTTGTTGGGTTTTAAGGGATTTTTCAAAGGGATTCATGGATTGATTTCTGATTTGTTAGATTAGGGTTTATCTTTAGAGTTCTTCGTCTAAATCTGCGTTTCGTTTATGTGGCTTTGATCGATAATCTAGCTACTGCGATTAGGTTGATTTACTCACCAAAAGTGTTGTTGAATCGATTAACCCTATTTAGATGAACAAATTCTCTTAGACGGCGTGAGTCGATCTAAAGCGTTTTGTGAAATTATCAAACTAATTTATCTAGAAACTTAGAGAACTGAATGGGAGTTTAGTAAATCTGATTGAATTGATTTGTGATTAATACTACGTGAGTAGGTTAGTCTGAGTTTGATTTCAGGAACACATCTATAGAAAACTCTATGTTTAATTCTCTTGTTAGCTAGTCTATGATTTCCCGGCGAATTCCCTAACGCCCAACACCTTCTCATATTTATTTGATCTTACTGTTTACTAGTTTTTAAGTTTATTATTTGCTATTTTCGTCACTGTTCACAACCCCCAAACAAACACCCATATTTTCATCTTAGCTCAGTTCTCATCTCAAGTAAACTAGTATTGCAGTTACTTGGTTTTCAGTGGATCGACCCCTAAGTACGACAACGTACATCTGTGCGCTTGCAGAAAACTAGGGTTAAAACCTGAACACATCACAAACCAACTCGGAACGGAAAGAGAGGGAGAGTACAAGCTCAGCTAACAACAGAAAGAAGGTTCGCTCCTCACCTTTGAAATGTATCTTGAGCAGCTAATCAGTCAATACCCTATGCTCTTATTTCACACAATCCATGAACTTCCATAAATAAGGGAAGAAAAGTCTGTAGGAAGCTACCCGAAGATAGGACATTCATTCCTCTAAGGCAATGCCTTTAGTTACTCAACTACTTGAGCTCATTCGAGACCAGCTAAGCATTATTGGCTACCAGGGCGCTACCAGAACTACTCAGATCAGACCGTCGGCTTCCTAACTCCTTTCATTTATAATAGGAGAAAAACAAAGACGAAGGTGAATCCTTTTCTCCCCTCTTCTCTTGGTACACGAGCTGAACCCATTCATTGCTGCTTCCTTGGTTGCTGCACCTGCTTCTGCTCTTGGTTTGGTAACAAAAACTGCTTGGCACGTCTCAGACCAGGGCCACTTGTGATCCCTTTTCAACAAATCTGTAAGCGGGGCTGCTCTTTTTCGAATACCCCCACCTTAATGAATTTTGTTAGTTTGCCTATCTAAAGTATCCGCCAAGGACCTTCCTGGACAAGATTTCAAATGCTAAGGTGGTCACCCGGGGAGTTGAGATGAAAAAAAACGAATTACTTGAGTTTCGGTCCCTTTTGACTAATGGTCGGCTTGTGGTCAACCACCTTTTTCTTCTCATTCTGACTTAACTTGTCATCGCTGTTGAGTTTGTGCCACTACTTTTTCTGGAATAGATAAGCCTTTTTGCCTCAAACCTTCAAACTAACCAGTTTTCAGCCATTTGCCGCTGTCAGAATCATTTCCTCACGCTGTCAGGACGGAACCAAAGACCTAGACTTTAGCAACAATCCCCCTTTCGCGAAAATGAAAACATTCATGAGAAGCCACAGTTGCATGAAATTTGGCTGGTGTGGTCAATCCTATTTTAATATGCCTTATGGACTTGGCGAAATAAGAGCATCTTTTATCCTGTTGGCCGAGCCTTTTTCATTCCAGTACTTAAGTGAGAGCTAGAGCGCTTTTTTCTCGAGGAACGCCTCTTCCCGTCCGAAGGACAAGTAAAGTGAGAATTACTTTCAATAGATCGAGTGCGGATTTGGGATTCTCGGCTAAGAATATCAACCCAACTTGCTTACCAAGTTAAAGTAAGCAAGCTACCTTCTTCAATCAGAAAAAGAGAGACCCTTGAGCATATTCTTCTAGATTCATTAGAGTGATTGGCTCCGTTTGCGGATCCAGGAGTTTCAGTATAGTAAGCGGCGAGTACCATGGGAAAAAAAAGAAAGGTTCTTTTATGGCAATCCACTTATTTGAGCTAGTCAACTCGTAAGCATAGCTGGGGGAGTCTCTTTCCGGAAGAGAATGAAAATCATTAATATTCGTGGAAACCCAAGGCAAAAGGTCTTACGTTAATATTCTCGGAAATGCGAAAAAATTTCAGAATATCTTTTTCATACGTTATTCTCAGATCTCAGAGACAGATGGAGTCAGTCTTCTTATCATCATCGGATCAGTTCGGGCTGGCGCACGAAGCAGGAGGGCTTCGGTACAGTAGAGTCTTGTCTTCCCTATAGCTTTCCTTAGATGCGGGCTGGAAGGTCAGCTAGTTTATCAATTGTGCCAATCCTTTTTCTCTCTTTGACGACCGATAAAGAATAAAAGCAAATAACCCCTTAGCAACTAACCTGGCTCTGATACCATATTACCAAATGAAATCTCATTCTCATTAATTCAAAAAAAATTACAATTGGCGGTTTATATACATAGAAAGATCAGGCCTAAACCAGAGCCTTAAAACAGAAAAGAAACAAAATTGACCGGTTCATAACATACCGATTTATAAACACTAATGACTCATATTTACATCACTAATGACTCTATATACACTAATAGAAGCTACAGCGAGAGTAGAAAGTTTCGTAGACCAACCGTCACATTTTGTGGGGAACAAGATTAACGCTGGGATATACCTCTTGAATCCATCTGTTCTTGACAGGATCGAGCTGAGACGGACGTCGATAGAGAAAGAAATATTCCCTAAGATAGCTTCAGAGAATAAGCTTTAGGCGATGGTACTGCCTGGTTTTTGGATGGACATTGGTCAACCAAAAGATTACATAACCGGGTAAAGATGGTATCTCGATTCTCTAAGAAAGAAATCTCCTAAGGAACTGGTCACAGGGGATCATATAGTTAGGAATGTTCTGGTCGATGAGAGTGTGGTTATAGAAGAAGGTTGTTTGATTGGACCTGATGTTGTGATTGGTCTTGGATGTGTGATTGGTTCAGGTGTGAGATTGTTTGTGTGTACTGTTATGTGCAGTGTTCGGATCAAGGAACATGCCTGCATCTCTAATAGTATCATCGGATGGGATTCAACTGTGGGAAGATGGGCTCGGGTTGTTAACATAATGGTTCTTGGAAAAGATGTTCACGTTGCCGGTGCACAGGTTTATAGCAGTGGGATGGTCATATGAGTTTTATATACAGTAAAACCTCTATAAATTAATAATGTCGGGATCATGATATTTTATTAATTTATCGTGATATTAATTTATTTATAAATTAATAATTATTAATTTATAGAGAAAATTTGTTTTTTACCCATCTTTTTCTTAAATTTTCTTTCCAATGATGATTTTAAAATGATATGCACAAACTTAATAATTATTAATTTATAGATAAATTAAAATGTTTATATGCTTATAAAATGACATGCACAAACTTAAAATTATGATTAATAATCATAACAATCGCAATAGAATAGTTATTTCTATTTGTTAATTGTGTACTGAATTATCTATGTAAAAATATAAATCTTCATTAGTACAAATTTTTTTAAAAAAATATGGCTACTACCCTTAAGGTTGGTGCTGAAGTTGAAGACAATACCATAGTATATTTTGAAACAGTTATGTGTAATAAAATCAATTATCACATCTAAATTTTTTCACAAATTTTGAATGAAGTTAAAAAACAATATTAAAAGTTATTAATGTAAATAATTAAAAAGATGACTTTCAATAAAATTTCAAACTTAAATAACAAAAAAACAACACATTAATCATATTTTAGTATTTTATATCTTATCTATATATATACATAATTTTTATAATTATTAATTTATGTTTATGTTGAAACCATATATTTAAATAGGAGTTTTTCAAAAATTATTATCTTACTATATTATCGAATTTGATGAATTTTTACACTGACAGACTAGAAAAATTTATTAATTTATAGTGATTATTAATTTATCGAATATTAATTTATAGTGATTCTACTGTAATAAACTCATTATTCTTCTTCTCGTTCAATCTTTTGAATAAAGTTGAAAAGTTCTCTCTCCTCAAAATGTAGTATTTTTCTTCTACGAAGACTCGTCTTTCTCTGGAGTTTATCTCCACCACTTAACTCTCCATCTCTTGGTTCAATTCGGATTTATCTTTTGTGAGCTTCCATAGCTCTCCAATTAGTAGTATTGGCTTTTTGTATATATTTGGTGGTCAAAATTTGCTACTTCAAGTATTTATATCTTCTACAGAGAAAAAATTATAAAAATAAATTTTTAGTTACGAATTGAAAATATAGTTTATTGGGAGTTAATCCCATTGTGCGCCTAGTTTAATTCTTGATAAGAGTATCTTTTACGTTATTTTATAAGATATTTAGCAATTTTTGATCACGAAGCCCCCTCTTATTTAACAAAAAAAAAATATTAGGGCTAAAATTTTAACCGTATCCAATATACTATGGTTACTGTTTTTTTTTTAGAAAATGATGCTCTGCCAATTGAGCTATCACCCAATATACATATACATTAATATTTTAATATTTTGGGTGTAATAAAGTTGTTACGAAATCACGTGTACTCCACTGTTTTATTTATTTTTAAATAATATAGGCAAATTTAATCCATACATTTTTAATTTAGTGGTAAAAAAAATTGCTTCTAACTAATTTTTTTTTTTTTATAAAATTTTGTCTCCAACTTATTTTGTTTCTAGATCCGCCACTGAATTTGTGATTATTGAAATTACAAAGATTTCACTCATAAAAGATATTCTTCACGCAAGACACTCAACCAAAACCGTATATAAAACCAAACCGAAATTACCGAATGGTATTTTCCGGATGACTTTTGAAAATTGCCGAATAATTTGTGTTGTTGACTTAATTAAACTAATGTTGGTAACTAAACCAATGTTGGTCATTTTATCGAAGATGTAAACTTGTCATTTTGTACTTGCAGAAAATATGTATTTTTCTGTTGCTTTTAAATTTTAAAAGAGTTACCAAAAGGGTGGTGGCCTAGTGGTAACTCAAAGAGGGTTAGTTTCTATACGATTGGTATAGCAGTTAGAAATGGGTGCGCTTGCGGCATATTTATAACAGTGTTTACAACTTACTAAATACTTACAATATTTGACATTTAATTTAAATAAGAAAATAAAATTTATATTATTATAATAATTTTAAAAAAACTTCATTTCAAATATGTCATAAAATAAATGATCAGATTATTTAGAAGCTATTTTTAAGAGATTTAGAAAATTAATTAGTATATCAAAAATTTCTATGATTGCAAATAGACTATAGTTTCCTTCATCTAGATTAAGCTTATAAAAATTTGATAGGACAAAAATTTTTATAGTTTTTTCCTTTTTATCATTTTATTTAAGGTAATATTTCTAACCACCTACTACAACCGTTGCAACCGTAAATGTTTGTGGGAATGATCTTTTGATTTAGAACGATTTCAATTGATCTAGAGCAGTAAAAAATATTATGTGATTGTTGTCAATTATCAATAGCCTCAACCGCAGACAAATACTATGTTTGAGGATGATAGCGGAATAACCAACATCTGGTCACATTAATGAGGAAGTAGACTTATTATTTTGTACTAGATTTGTATCCGTGCATACGCGCGGGTTATGTTTCACGTAATATTTTTAAAAATATGTTTGTGTTGATATATGTATATATATATAGTAAATTATAAGAATATGAAATTTGTTTGATTGTTTAGTATTAGGTTTTTTAAAAATAAATTCTTTGTAAAACAAATAATTTTTTTTAAGGATTGGAAATATGGTAATTAGAAAAATTATTTTATTATTCTAGAAATCATAAACATGTTTATAAGTAAAAAAGACGTAGATAAAAGTCAGATTTTTTTGGTTGAATTGCTTGAAAACATATAATTACCTCCAATTTTTAATGCTCTCAAATTTATGACATATACAATTTCCTTGATTCTGCAAAAACCACCTCATACTTTATGTTTCACAATAAAATGCAGCTATAATAATATCATATTTGACCCATAAAAACCACCAAATATTTGAATGAAGATAACACTACATCTTTACATTTTTTCATACAACAAGCTTCGAAAAAAGTGTTTATGATGAGGATAAGCCGAAAAAAAAGTATCAAATTAGTATAAAAAAATATTAAAAAGTTTTAGACGAATACCAAAAAGTTAGAAATGTAAAAAATTATAAATATTATTTATTTATTTTTGTAAGGAATGTGAAAAGCCTTAATATTAATGTAACTTAATAGTTATGAACATAAATATATATGAAATAAACATTAAATAGAATAGTTAAGTTAGAAGTAGTGGTATTAATTAGTTTTTAAAATTTATGATTTATTAATTAGTTGAAAAGACAAGTGTTCTCCATTCAGATGCTGATGTGGCAGCATGATGGAGAGAGTTTACCTAAAATCATATATATGATTTGTAGAAAAGAGTATGTACTTGTTTCTTTTCCAAATTTACAAAAGTTTAGCCTACTTTTACCATTTTCGTACAATATTTAAAAGAAATAAAGAACGTCAGATTGTTTAACTTAAACATGACCAAAATGTTAATAAATGCACTAACTTTTAGAAGAAAAAACAACAATTTAAACCAGCATAATAGTGCAGTAAAACCACTTAAAGTACTGCCAACCCCAGAAAAAAAAAGTGATTTGAGATTCTAGCTTGAGCTGTTTACACATCTGCTTCAAGAGGATACGGCGCAATTACTATTGACAAGCCTATAAAATCTGCAAATCCTATTGTACACAAGCATAAATTAGTAGTTGGACCCTCTCGAGTATTGTTATTTTTAAGAAAATCATTTGATTCAAAATAATGAATAACATTTTTCATTATCTTTTTCTTATTATTATCTTGTGTGTTAGGTTGAATGAAGCTCTAGATATGAATTGTCACAAAAACACCGTAGTTTTTCAAAACCACCTCTTTACAAGTCGTAGTATTCTTAAAGTTCATTGTAAATCCAAAAATGACGATTTAGGTGAACATTTTGTGGAATTCGAAGGTCCATCATACAATTTCAGTTTTCATGATAGTGTCATCATTTTCTTATCTACAAAATGGGACTGTAACCTGTGGAAAGGGGCTAATATGGAGTATCACCAATCCATTCGTGCATATGTTGCAGAACTTATTCCCCGCTGTGGTAAGTTATACGCATGGGATGTTAGAGATGATGCAATTTACTTGTCAAAAGATGATGAGCCAGAAGAGCCAAAGTACCAGTGGATTAAAGACTAATGTTCATGAAGCTAAGTTATTTCTATTTCATCTATGAGCTAAGTTACCTTTTAAATTTTTATTTTAGAATTTACACCAAAAGTTTTAAAATAATTATGTTGTGTTTCTGTTTCTGTTTCTATTTATGAATCATTTATATAAAAGTTAAAAAGTACATAACTATCTTTCCTCTGATGCTAAACACCATTCTGGCCAAAATCAGAAGAAAGCAAAACTAGTTTTTCTTTGATGAAACATACTTACAGTAGTCTTAACAGCGCAGTTACAAAAAAAGAAGAAGCTGGGAGTTCGATGCCAAGGAGTACAAACATGATACATGATCAAAATGCAAAGCATGATAGAAAAAAAAAAAGAAAGAATAAGAGGTTACAATCATGGAAAATAACTGGAGGCTCCTTCGAAAAGTCTAGTCCACCTACCAGTAAAAAAAAAAATTCACTAGTCTTTCACTGAATTTCTCACTATTAAAAATATATAAAATACTAAAAAGAGGAGAAAGAGACTCATGAGAGACTTTAAGCCACATATTCCTTTATTATTAGTTCGTAATGCTTGCAATGCTGAGTGTTTAAATATGTTCTCCATCATGGAGAAGGTTGGCCGAGAGCTTCTATCTAAACGAAGAAAAAGTGATGAAATCAATCTCTCCCTGACAGAGGAAGTTGGTGACAAATTACCTCTCTGCAAGGGAGAAAGTTGGTATATTAGACAAACCCAAAACAGGAAAGTCCATCGAAATCCCAACAATTGGTATGGTAGGTTTAGAAATAGTCTTTGAATAAATTGGGCTGAGAAAGTGAGAAGAGTACAGACTCTGAATGGGCTACAGATTGAAACACAACTATTTAAATCCTTTTTGGTGTATAAATTTTAAGACCAAAAAAAAGGAGGAAACATAGCTAGTTCACAACATGAAATAAAGAACTTAGCTTCGAGAACATTAATCTTTAATCCAACTATACATGAGCTTTTCAGGCTTACGATTCTTTGATAAATATATAGCTTCATCTCTTGCGTTCCATTTGTATAACGCGCCGCATCTATGAATGGGATGTCCTTCATATGCCATAAAACTTTTATGATATTCCAGATTAGATCCTTTCCTCAAGTTACACTTGAATCTCGTCGTAAAAATGACACCATCATGAAAACTAAAATTATATGTATTATCTTTATATTTCACAAAATGATCGCCTAGATCATCGTCTCTGGATTTGCAATGTACTTTGAGAGTGCTTTGACTTAGAGAAAGGTTGTTTTGGAAAACCACGGTGTTTTTATGGCACTTAGTTTCATTCGATTCAAAACACAAAACAAATATAAGAAACAGAAAATTTAATACAAGATTCATTGTTTTTTTTGTAAATAAATTTTTCTCAAATCAAATTATAATTGAGAAGGTTACTAAATAATTATTAAATGTATATTTGCATGTCTTTACATATTTAAAAACTTGATGGGTTTCTCGAAGTAAATCTCAACATTTTTTCTCCGAATCTCCCCGGTTCAATGTTTGGACTCCATTTGGCAGACATATATAGAATTCAGTCGTGTTCTGGACAAAAATCTACTTTAAATAGACTTTTATTTGTTGCCATCAAAAAAAGGTTTATTTATTTAATATAGAAAGAGTGTCATTTATTTTTAATTTCATTTTATAAAGAGTGTTATTGTGTATTTTCAATGTAAAATATTAAATAAAAATCCAACTTCAATATTGTATTGGGTTGGAATAAGAAATGTTTTTTAAATATTAATAAAAGATAATATAAAACTTTTCTTAATATGTATGAGATGTGGCAAAGTGATACTTTTTGTAAATTAGAGGAAATAAATAGTATCTCAGTGTTTTTAGTTTTTCTTTTTTCTTTCTTTCTATCAGTTAATGCAACTATTAAAATTTTAGTCAATTAATAGAAAAAAGATGTCATCTTTCTGATTTCCATTAAAACGCACAAGTTCCTAATTATTTTGAATTTTACAACTAAAAATTAGTCGTCAATTTTATTTTTCCAATTTAAAATATACAAAAACTTACAAAACAGAAATATATGATATCAAAATTGTTTGTTTCTGCATTACTTGTGATAGTAGTATAAACAAATTAGACATCAGGATTTTAATGTGTGAATTATTTTATTTTTCTTTTTAAAATAAGGGAGAGTTTTCAGATTTAACCCATATTTCAAAGTCAAACACAAAACTAACCTCTTTTTTTTTCTCTCTCCAACTTTTGTTATTTTCTCACAATTTTATCTTTCCCACTTAAACTATTATCGAAAATGCCATTATACATCTAATAAATCGATTTTTCTTTAATTGACTAAAGTCTTCTTGGACCTTCTAAAGACTTTTTAATTACGAGAATGCCATCGTCTTCAATACCTTCAACCACCATGAACAACCATGAAAATGGAATAAATGCTTATCAACCTGTTTTAAAGCTGTAATAAAAAAAATATCTAAGCTCATTCACTCATAACCTTGCTCATTCTATCATAATTTCTTCTCCAAAACATCTGGGCATAGTTGCAATGCTTCGCGCCATCCTTTTGCGGTGAATTCTGGTTTACTCGACACCTGGGTTGTTTAATTTCAGTGAAATCCTAAGTTCTGGGTAGATAAGAGAAACTTAGGGGAGCTCAATTTTGTCAAAGGTAATCCTCGCACTTCAATTTCTCTACATTTCTGTTTTTATATCGCGAAAGTAGACTTCTCGTGAACTATACTGAAGTCTGTGAGTCAACATAAGGTTATTTTTGCAATTGACTTTTAAAAAGTAGACTTCTTTAAACATCACGAGAAGTCTACTCGATATCCTTTGAAAACAAAAAAAATCATAGTAGACTTCATCTGACGGCTTAAAAAGTCTACGAAAGAAAAGAGGTTATTTTTGTAGTTGACCGTATTTTGACTTTTTAATGTAGACTCTAACTGAAGTCTACTGTTTACGTCTGCACACGAAGTCTACATTTAAGTTACTTTTGTAGTTTGACCAAAAACGTATAGGTCATTTTTGTGTTTGACTTATGTTTTTCAAAAATAAAAAAAATTAAAAAATTTTCAAAAAGCTTCAGTAGACTTCACAAAGAAGTCTACAAACTGTAGACTTCTGAGTGAAGTCTACCTATTGTGTTCGGTCAAAATTAGAAGGAATATTTTTTTGAGTAGACTTCATTGTGAAGTCTACTAAAAAAATTCAATTGCAAAAATAACCTATTTTTTTCCGTAGACTTCTATTTAAAAAGTAGACTTCAAACGTAGACTGCCAAAGAAGTCTACTCTTATATGAAGTCTACAATAGAAGTCTACTGTGTTAGTCAATGCGGTGGTCAAATGCAAAAGTAACCTTTTTTGCCTGAAGTCTACACCTGAAGTCTACTGAAAGAAAAGTCAACGGAATGGTCAATTGCAAAAATAACCTTTTTTTAGTAGACTTCAGTAGTAGACTTCTCAATGAAAAAGTAGACTTCTCCTCCAGTCTACATTCGAAGTCTAAATAAGAAGTCTACTTTCCTATGTTTTTTTTAAAACGCGTTTTAAGTAAATGTATAAAATATTTTTCAAACTTTTTGGTTCAGAATTGCCTCTTATTAGGTGATTGAGCTACCCATTGAATTTTATCTCATTTCATTGGATATTCATGGTGGAATCAGAAGTTTCAATTTTTAAGATACTTAGCTTATAAACGTAGACTTCATAGTGAAGTCTACGTTCTAAGTCTGCACTAGAAGTCTACGTTTAGACGTTTTTGTAAAAACGCCATTTAAGCAAATCTATAAAAAAAATTTCAAATTTTTTTGTTTACAATTGTTTATTAATTAGTGATTGAACTACCTAGGGTTTTTTATTCCGTTTCATTGAATATTTCTTGTTGAATCAGAATTTTCGATTTTTAAGGTACTCAGCTTATCAAAGTAGACTTCATCGTGAAGTCTACTTTGATACAAAAAGTCTCTATGCAGTGTTTGCTAATACGGTTTATATGGTTATTTTTCAGAAGATGCTCAAATTCCAGTTGTGTACGGTGAGTGAAAGTTTAAGGAGAATTCATGGCACTTTGTTGTTGACATTGGTAAAGGTGGAAGAATGTGGTTTTTGAACGATGGTTGCACCTTTGGGCAGCTTACTGAAATGGCGCGAGATGATTATAACTTGGGCAAGAGGACTGAGATCATCGAGTTAACCTACGCACTACCAGTCTCAATGTTGCAAAATATGGCTCCAGATACACCTCCAATGCATGTCACCAATGATAGACAAGTTTCAAGCTTGATTGCGTTAAGCAGAGTACATTTGTTACGCCTTTGTGTGTCCTGTCGAGTGGAGATGGATACTGAGGAGAACCAGGAACGATCAGATGAAGAGTTTGGTGAAGATGTTGAGGAAAATTCAGAACATTCAACCGATGATGAGGTAGACAGTTCTGATGTGAACGACGATGGAGAAGATGTCGACGATGCAGCTTACTCTGACGGAGAAGATTACAGTGTCTACGGAAAAGTGAAAGATGAAGATGATGAAGAAGATGAAGTCTGTATTGAAAAGGTCAGAACCCGATATGGTGAAACAGGGAGCACGCCCATGTCATGGTCTGATAATATATATGTTGGGGTAAGTTTCCTTACAAAAGAGAAGCTGTTATCAGAGGTTAGACTGACTGCCATAATGTTAAAATTTGCTTTTAAAACACAGAAGTCTACCAAGAACCTGTTTGTGGCTAAATATCGAGTGGAAGGATGTGCATGGATGGTTAGATCGAGCGTGAAGAATGATGCATCCACTTTTTGGGTGACAAAATATGTGAAAGACCACACATGTTCAATAGCCCATCGAATGTCTCACCGTGGAAAGTCTACTCCTAAGTATATTGGCCAGCTGTTTATAAGCTATTTCGGCATAATTGATGGACTTACACCAGAACATGTCAGGGTTTCAATGAAGCATATGTTTGGCATCAGGATGGATAACACTACCTCTTACAGATCTTTGATATATGCCCAACAATTGTTCAGAGGAACAGCTGAAGATGGATATGCGAGTCTACCAGCTTACCTACATTCAGTGAACAAAGCCAATCCGGGAACTGTATCAGCTCTTCATGTAGATTCGAATAACAAATTCAAATATCTATTTATCGCATTTGGAGCATCGATTGCTGGTTTTCAGTACATGAGAAGAGTTATTGTGGTTGATGGTTGTCATCTAACAGGGAAATACGAGGGTACTTTGTTGGTTGCCACCGCACAAGATGAAAACTTTCAGATTTTTCCTTTGGCCTTTGGAATTGTTGATGGTGAAGATGATGCTTCATGGGAATGGTTTTTTTCTAAACTGCGTGAATGTGTCTCAGATGGTTATCCTTTGGTGATAGTTTCTGACAGACATATTTCTATTAAGAAAGCTTGTGAAACTATTTTCCCATGGGCAAAACGAGGGATCTGCTACTACCATCTACAACATAACATAGTAACAAAGTTTAGGGGGAAGCAGCTGTTGTACTTGGTTAAACGTGTGGCTTATGCTTACAATCTCTATGACTACAACCGGTACATGGCGGAGCTGAGACAGATCAAGCCTGACCTTGCTGACTATTTGGAAGAAGCCGATGTCTCTCTTTGGTCCCGAGTTCATTTTGTTGGAGACAGATACAATATTAAGACTAGCAATGTTGCAGAGTCTATAAATGCTGCACTTAAGAAGGCCCGTGGCTATCCCATTTCATTCCTCTTGGATTTCATCCGATAGAAGCTCGGTCGGTGGTTTTTAAAACGCAGAGAGGATGCTTTGAGTCTCACAACACATAATACTCGGGGAGTGGAGTATTTGCTGGCGATTCGTGGACATTATGCAGATGCAATGGAGGTGGACCGAATTGACACTTGGAGATACTATGTGAAAGGAGGAACCAGGAATTGTATTGTTGATTTGGAACATGGAATGTGTGAATGTGGTGTGTTTTACATCGAGAAGATCCCATGTTCACATGCTATTGCAGCTGCATTAGCCGGTGGGATATCTGTGGATTCTCTTGTATGTCCGACTTACTCAAAAAACTACTTGTTTGCAGCATACTCTGCCAACATATATCCCCAAATTTCAGAGGTCCAAGGAGGCCCAACTTCAATATGTCTGCCACCAGACATTCGCCGTGCACCAGGCAGACGGAAGAAGTCTCGGTGGCAATCATGGCTAGAAATTGCTAGGAGAAAAAGCAAGAAGCCAAGGAAGCTGCACAAAGTATACAGCTGCTCCCAATGCAAGCAACCTGGTCATACCCTACCGAATTGTGTAAGTTGAGCTAAACTCGAATAACAATGTTGCAATTTTTATTTAATATACTTAGCCGTCGAAGATTCACCAGGAAAATAACAAGAAGGCTCCGGAATAGGAAGACAAAGCATCTATTGTTCTCAAAGAAGTCTGCTTTGGAAGTCAACTTGCGAAGTCTATTGGTGAAGTCTACTTTCGAAGTCTACTATATGTGTGATATTTTGGTACAACGGTTATGTTTGAAACGACTTCATATATGTAACTGTTCTAACGACTTTAACGGTGCGTATAACCGTTGTACCTGTTTGTGTTCTGTATTTCTGCTTATAAATTCTCGGGTTTAGACGAGTTATAAGCTCATTCCAGACCCATTTGAAGATGTCGAACCCCTTAAACTTTAACTCTCTCCCTTCCGACATTCTGTGGGATATCCTCTTAAAAATCACTTCGCGTTCCTACGGTGGGCTCTGTAGAGCAAGGGTCTCCTCCAAACATCTAAATGAGATTTCTAATGAAGAGGGTTTTTAAGAGCCATTGATCTAATAACTTTGACGATTCCATGGGTCTGGGATCAACATGGGAGGGTTGACGCTTTCTTTCGGCGCTGTTTGGAGTGTGGAAATCCTACAGCGCAATACCTACGAGCCGTTTCTCTATGAAGATAGCATCCAAGAAGGATTTAACTTAATAAAGGTGTCATCAAATGGAGGATGCCTCATGGCAACTTACTCCATGGTTATGTTCGCTTTAACCATGGATGGTAGCCATGATGTATTTAGCCACATTCGTGGTATAGTTCCGGCAGAGGCAACGAAGATGCGGAAGACTGTGCAGCACATAAACAGGTATCCGACCACATATAAGAAGCCTGACGCGTTTCACGAACCGGTCTTCCATGTTTTTGATAAGGCACAATCAAGGAGTTGTGCTTGTATGAATCTGCCAAACCAGCACTGGATGGATGATGAACGCCTCGTGGACTCATATGGTGACAAACTCTGCAGTCCTTGCTTCTGGAAGTTGGAATGTGCCTTATTCTGGAAAACAATTCCTGGATTTGCAAATGAATGGCCGCAGTGAAATTAGTTGACTCCATGTTTTATGTTTTTTGGGTTTACTTATATGTTTACATGACTATGGTAGACTTCGTTTGTAGACTTCGTTTGTAGACTTATAATTCTTATTTTAATAAAACTTTTTCCTTGTACACTATCGGTGTACGCTTTTTCCGTATACACTTTTTCCGTCTACACTTTCTGGTATACTCAAAAATTACATAACTTAATCAGTTGTAAGGGTGAAATCGAAAATTAGAAATACTAACATGTTAATAGACTTAGTAGACTTCAGTACAGATACAATTACAACTTAGTAGACTTCAGTCAAAGACTTCAGTCGTAGACTTCAGTTTGAGTACAATATCCTAAACGAAAATACAACATATTTGGCAAGTTAATTATGAGATATGTGGCCAAAAAACTTCCACACCTATCATCTACCAATTGCTAAAATGACCTCCAATCACATTGAAGGTCATTTATGCAAGTAGCCCAAAAGTTGCCATAAAAATCAAAGTTAGTTTTAAGAACGGAAACACTAAGCTTGCCTATCATAAACATCCAGCCCGGTTGCATCTAGCTTATCATGGCCCTTACATCCTGTTTCGTCATAGATCTCTGCAGCCATTTTCTCCCTGATTTTTTGCATGTTTTTATCGCAGAGTTCCGGAGGAAATGGCAAATCCAATGCATGACACTCGATGTACTTCAGGCAGTACACTCCGCAATCACCACTCTGAATGTTTTGAGGTATCTCCGTACCTGGTACTCGCGAATGGGTGAACGGCGTGTTGGGGAATCTCCACTTGTCATCGTCAGGTGCACAGGTCTGAAGAAGGTAGGTAGGGTATCATAACCGCAAGAGGCTCCACAGCTTCCGCAATTTGTTCGTCAGATGCATGTTTGGTTCGCGCATGGCTATCCCAAACCGTGATATGCTTGGTCACAAATGAGACCAATATTGCTACCCAATGGTCCTCCCTAATGTGCAACATGGAGTACAACGAGTCCACATCATATGCCCACGTCTTCTTAGTCTGGCAGTAGATAGGTAATTCGCCAGTGTAGTACGAATATGCTCCAGGCGGCAGAAGTTTGCCAGACCCATCTGCATTCGGCTCGGATTTTTTGAACTCTTCGTAGTCCCGCCTCCAAACAGTAGCAAACATGGAGTTCAGGAAGCAAATCCGGTCGGATACAAACCACTCCGGATGCTTGGATAATCGCAGCCTGAGTAGGTTGATGTAAGCTTCCATGTGCTGCACATTGGGGAAAATAAGAAATGAGTGAAGTCTGCAAACGAAGTCTATTATAGAAGTCTACGGAAGAAGTCTACGGAAGAAGTCTACGGAAGAAGTCTAACCACGAAGTCTACTATGAGAAAGTAAAAGACTAACCGTATCAGCTAGCCATTTCGTCGGTGTCCGGAGAATGTAATATCAATCGATCGAAGAGTTTCTTGGGCGTTTTGGCCAGGCACTGTACAAGTGAAAGAGTTAGAAAGGAAATAATACTATGAAGAAGTCTACTTACATACGTATAGAAGTCTACTTACGGGTTTGATTTGATAAAGTTCATTAGAGTGGTATGCTTCGCCCTGACACCAGTTTGATCAAAAGGATCATATCCACGGGCACGGCCGGAGTGAGATGCCGACGATAGAATGATGGCCTTTGCGGTGCTGTTTCCTAAGAAGGGACTCTTCTGTGTCGCAGCCAGCTGGCGGTGTCGGGCACTCGTTGCTCGGGCAACTAGCTGAGCCGCTTCTCTGGCTTTGGCATTTTTGGCAAGTGCAACCGCGTCGAAGTCTACATTACATGTCTTCGGGTCAATTTCACAAATACTAGGCTCTGGGGCCTCTTCTTCATTCACGGCAGCCTTCTTTCCTTTTGCATCCCCGGGGGCGTTAACACTCTCACACGCACCAACGTTGACATTAGCTTTCATCGGAGCATCATCTTTCTCTGAATTACTCTGCAGTTTATTGTCAGAAACATGCATGAATATACAAATGAGTACACCAATGCTATAATTTAGTAACATGTTTTATCATAGTCTGAAAATTGTAAGCAACAAGTTTTGAAAACATAAGTAAATAATCTCACATGGTACATAACAGTAGTAAACATGTTCGAATTCAAATGACATTAGTATTAAGTGTTCCTAATTTTGTGTGATCTTGTTCGCATGTAATGTTTTCGTATAGGAGGAGGGTTTTTGGAACTAACCCCTTCATGCTTCTTGGATCCAGTGCCCTACTGCTGGGTTGGCTCTTCCTCAGTGTGCTTCGCCGACCCCGTAGTCAACTCTTCTACCACACGCTCTACAATTTCAACCTTCTCGGTGAGAAGTTTGATCTGCTTTTCACAGCTACCAAGACCATTCAGCATCTTGGTTGAAAAGCTTTTGAAGCATTGGTCGAAGTGCGCTTTCATAGTAGCGACAACTCCGACCCCTTCATCACCAACGAATGATGCGGCAGATGCAGAGGCTGTGCGGGATCTCTTGCGACTTGATTCATCTGAGGGAAGGCTCCTCTTTCCAGCTTCTGAATTGACGATGTGTGCACCCAAAACACCTTCCAAAGGCCAATGGTTTTTTGAGAACTTGAAATTGGGGTCATGGAGTGCATTGACAATCTTGACAATATCTGGATCCTGTTCGTCATCATCCCACACGGGAAACATATCCGCCAAGTCCTTAGCCACGCAGCACTGTATGCGAGCCTGGAAAAACACAATTAATAAATGGATTTAGGGCCATATGAAGCCTCGCTAAACTACGTATGAAGTCTACTCCTGAAGTCTAACAATGAAGTTTACTCCTGAAGTCTAACACAGAAGTCTACACCTGAATGTCAAACACTATTAATTATACATATAGAATTCTACACATGAAGTCTACTTCTGAAGTCTACTACACTAATACAGTACCTGTTTTAGCATGTTGGCTTTGACGTTCTTTCGTCCTCTGGATCCTTTGTAAGCCAGCAAAAGAGGTTCTTCAGTAACATTTGGCAATGGTTCGCCAAATTCAGCAGCAAAATCCGGTAGAGCATAGTACACCCACACTTGAAGAGCTTGCACAAATCCTTCTATATGAATGTTTTTGCTGAGATCTTTCTCCTTAACAGAATTAATCAAATGCTGAAAAGCAATTCTTCCCCATGGAAACTCCTTAAAACCTTCGAGATCCATCACTAGTCTGGCATGGTTGACATTTGTGGATGAGCCGGGTCTCGTTGCCACTATGAAACCAGCGTAGATCCCAAGATAACCCAACCGCAGCCTATCATCACGAGACCATGATGAGCAGTTGGAACAGGCTTCGATAATTTCGGTAGTGCTTGGGCCCGACTCGGCATCGACCCCCATTAGCTCCCAAAATGCACGCGTGTCATCTTCAAGCGCAAGATCAGTTAAAGCCAAGTCATCCACGTACCCGCAGTTGAGTCCGGTGATCTCCTCAAACTCATGCAATGAAAACCGAATTGGAGTGGTACCAAGGAGGCTCCATATCTCGTACCTCTGCTTGCAAACTATCTGAAAGGTCAGCATGTGGTGCACCAGCCTAGAAGCCCAACCAAAATCAAACTCGTGGAACTTTAAAAAGACACCCAACGGTGACTCGTAAATCTCTTCCCATTCATCCTCCTCTAGAGTTGACTTTAGTGCAGGGACCAGCCTATAATCATCAGCGTAATAGCCGATGCTTTTATCCGGGACTGGCTCAAACCCTTTGGTGTAAAGTCTTCTGGGGAATTCAGAGGCCATTATCTAACAAAGATTCCTGCATCAACGGTAACAAAGCTCTAATGAGAAAAACTAGTAACGGTTTGAAACTATACCCGAATGAAGTCTACATTTTCAAAATGAAGTCTACTTTATCAAAATGAAGTCTACTTTCCCAAAATGAAGTCTACTTTCCCAAAATGAAGTCTATTTTCCCAATATGTGAAGTCTACTTTCAGTAAAAGAAGTCTACTTTCACAAAAAGAAGTCTACTTTCACTAAATGAAGTCTACTTTCACAAAATGAAGTCTACTTTCACAAAATGAAGTCTATTTTCACATTCTAAGTACAATCCGAGTCGCGAAGTCTACTGAAGTCAACCGAAGCACCCTTAACATTTAAAAAACAGTATATGAAGCAATCAAAACATCATAAATACTACATATGAAGTCTACAAAACCCAACCGAAGCAATCAATACATGATAAATACTGTATATGAAGTCAATCTACAAAGTTTAGAGTGTTACCGCCTTTATTAGATGCAGCTGGCGCCGAGAAAATACAACCAGATCTAGTAAAAAAACCTAAGTCAAACCCGACGGTTACAAAAATTACAGGAAGATAGAAGAAATTTAAGAATTGCTAAGTATATAACTTCGGAACAACATCTACTAACCGTTTTGAGGCAGGAAATTACTTTAACCTCCAACGGCGAAAGCAAATCTGCAAAAAAAAAAAAACCCTAATTTCAGATCTGGAAATGGGGGTTTAGAAAACGGAACGGTGATGAATACGGAGGAGTAGGGAAGCATGGGGGTGTGGTTGGAGAAAGAAAACTTGCCTTAACGAGTTTATCGGCGGCAGTTCTTAATGTCGACGGCGCCGGAGCAGAGAAACGGAAATCGCCTTTGAGTTTTTTTTTTTACACGAACTTTTCGACGGTTTTTTTTAACGGGATCTGTAATTCGTATATATAGTCTGGTAATTCCGTATGGTTCGGGTAAGTTTTGTCCGGTAAAGTTGCTAATTTTCCGGGGTCTAGGTTAATTTACCCGGTTAAGGGCAGTTTCTCTTGGTTAAGGGAAGTTATTCCCGGTTTAATCTCGGTTAAATGTCCGTTAGGTTAATTTTTACGGTTTAGTAGACTTCAATATCGAAGTCTACAACTTTTAAAACCTAAATAATAAATTTACTTCTACTTAATTTTAAAACATACATTTCCATTTACCAATGTGAAAAAATAATTTTTTTTGCATTTGGGTTACGATTACGGAATTTATGATTGTAAATTTCATACCAAAATAATTTTTTATAAATTTTTAAATTAAATTTACAGATTTAATTACTTAGTAGACTTCATTTGATAGTAGACTTCAGTTTTACTTTAATAAACTTCGTCAGGGAGAAAACGGTAATTAGGACATCCGTTTTTTGTTTACTCATACATGATTAAATGGTCTTTTCACTACCCTTGTAGGTTATATCTGCTAAATGTTTTTTCAGGGGTCTACTTTTGTATTCAAAATCAAGTTTTGGGTTATTTTTAGCAAAAACCCCTTAAAATAAATCAAAGTAGTTAAAGATTTATATGGGTTTTATTTGGGTTTCAGGAGGATTTCGTGAAATCTCAGTGGAAGAGTTCGCAAAAGTTCTTATGCACATTCTCTCTGATTTGAAGAATCTTTGTACTCAGCTATTCAGGTCAGCTAATATCACCAACGAGGTTCCAATATTGAAATAGATTGACTGTTTCAATGCTAGAGAGGCTCCAATCAGTTGTAGAAACAGTGGACAAATGTTGACAGAGATTGGGGAAGCATTTCTGGAGAGACTCGAATCAGTTGAATTGAAGCAATAGTGGAGATCCTTAAGGAGGGCAAAAAGTAGGTCTGCTTGACGAGTTTTTGTTTCCTCCACGTATAGCGTCTATATTTTCATCCTACATTTGAGGGTTTTATGTTTACTTGGATTGCTATTCAAAACCAAAAACAAAAAAAAATGTTTACTTGGATTATTTTCTAAAAGGCAAAATATTAAAACATTTTCGTAGATTATGTTATTTATTATTATTATTTTTTTCATGGATTAAGTTATTTCCAATCAAGCGTTGAATGTGCCATAACTTACGTGCCTTCGTGTAATGCCCAAGAAAAACAATTGTAAATCTATTTCAAACAACCATCCATTAGATTAAACCAAAACTTAGTTCTGAGAAAGAAGGCAGAGATATTTCTCCTTCTTGTGGTCTGAAAAGATATTGCATTGCCTTCATGTTAGCTCCTAACACAAATCTTAGGCAATTCATTAACTAGCATGTTCAAGTTCAGGATTGAAATCTCAATAGTTATTAGCAAAATACAAGACATTTGGTTTAGCTAAATCTAGAAAGAAGAAGGATTTTTTACTATACTCCAACATACCTGACGCACTCTCCAAAACGAAATTTAAATTCTTGGCCTATCAACGAATGAACCAATTCAAATCAGGGCTATACTGTCAAAAAAATCAAGCTTAAAAGTCCAGGTGAATCCGGTGCTGGTAGGATTCGGCTTTCAGTCCAAACTGCAAGGAGATCATCGACCATTACCTCCTGCTAAAAAAATATGGGTAATACTTCAGGCTAATCCGATGATACCAAATTTACATATGATATATTTTAAAGTTAGATACAAGCGTTTTTTACTAACTTGTCCGATTGTATATTGTTTGTGCATGGTGTCTTTCATTTTCTTAAACAATTATTTTCGAATATGTTATACAACTTTTAAGTGATTTCGAATGCTTTATTTGAACATTAAATATAGGATGACCAATTTGAATAGTGAACAACATCACAGTAAAGTATCGATACCTTATTCCTACATTAGATGATATGCTTGATAAATTGCATGGTTCTAGCATCTTTTCTAAGATTGATCTTAAAAGTGAATATCATCAGATTATGATGGAGGGTGATGAATGGAAACCTGCATTTAAAACTAAGCATTGTCTATATGAATGGCTTGTTATGCCATTTGGTTTGACAAATGCACCTTGTACATTCATGCGACTAATGAATCATGTTCTTAGAGTCTTTATAGGCATATTTGTAGTCGTTTACTTTGATGACACACTGGTTTATAGTAAGAACCTAAAAGAGCATGTAGATCACTTGAACTCTGTTATATGCAAACTTTAAGAAATGCACATTTTATACAAATAACCTTGTGTTCTTAGGTTTTGTTATGAGTGCAGATGAAATTACGGTCGACAAAGAGAAAATTAAAGCCATTAGAGACTGGCCAAGTCCCAAAACAGTTAGTGAAGTGCGAAGTTTTCACGGTTTAGTGATAACATCGTATTTTGACCACTTTTATGGATCGTTTTGAAATACTATTTCTATAATTTTTATTGCTTTCAAGTGTTTTTATTATGTTTTTCTAGTATTTGTAGTTCCAAAACTTTTTTCAGGAAACCTAGGGAAAAGCTTAACAAAATGGATAGAAGACCAGATTTTCAGCTCAGAGTCAAACCGTCAGAAGTTCACCCTCAAATGAAGACCTTCTCACCGTCCGATCCAGATAAAATTTGGAAACCTCAAAGATGGAACTATCATCTTTCCAGCACACTTTACAGCTTGACAATCCAATGGTTCAATCAAAAGTTACACGAAGAGCAAGATATCCCGTAAACCAGGCGGTAAGCATTTCCACACGCGGCCAACAGCCTTTTCACCACGGTCAGAAGCTATATGACCGCGGCCAAGCATCCATTCACCGCGGCCACATCCTTTCCGACTGCGGCAAGCCATCTCTGATTTAGAAGGCCCATTTCTGAAGCCCAAGTCATTTTCTCAACCTCAATTCCGGAACCCTAGAGACCATGGAGCATTGGAAACTATAAATACTTATCATTTAGGTCGTTTTTAGAGAGAGATGAAATACTTTAGAAAAGATACAACTTTAAGCTCTTGTTTTAGGTTTAGGGAGAGAGATCTATCTCTTGAACCCTTTTTGTTTCTCTGTTAATTTTGATTTCCGCTCTACTTTTTAATACTATGTTTTTGCTTTCGTTCATCATGTCTGAGTAGTTTTATTGTTGGGTTTAAGAGATTTTCGATGAGGATTTCATTAGCTATTGAAGTCGAATCCTAGAACTTTATCTTCTAAACTTATTTATAATGCATGAGAGTAGCGTCACGAACAACAATCTAATCCCGGTTTTGGGTGTTGCGAAAATTTTCATTTGAGGCCAGATCTAGTTCGAGAAGAGCAGATCAACCATAGGAGTGGAAACCTACGTATGGGAGAGCTGTGAATATTGATGAGTCTTAAGCTTACCGCATCTTTTCTTTTCCAGGGCCAGAGTGGAAACCTACTGGTCAGGGTTGAGAGAGATAGTTGGCTATGATCACGACAGTGGCGTATTCATACGTTCGTGATTCAAATTCTATAAGTTTTAGCTAGGATCTTACTAAATTTACTTTTTAGCAATGTTTTGAATCGTTCATCCCCCAGAGAGAATTTCTCTGAAAACCCAGCGCCTTCTTTTCTATAGATTTACATCGATTTCCATTCATAATTTAGTCTAGTATTTTACTCTTTCAGTCGATTTTCATACAAGCAAATTAGGTCTAGCCGTTTTCTCGTTTTTAGTTGATTTCTTTAACTTTAGTTATTAGGTCATGTTAATTCCCGTATTTTCCCGTTAAGATTAGTTTTTACGTTTTAAAGACACCACCAAAACCCTTACAAAAATTGCCTGGTTCT
Source organism: Eutrema salsugineum (assembly GCF_000478725.1). NCBI lineage: Eukaryota > Viridiplantae > Streptophyta > Magnoliopsida > Brassicales > Brassicaceae > Eutrema > Eutrema salsugineum. The sequence continues at coordinate 2,075,927 of NW_006256908.1, read as the reverse complement.
AGACTTCCTTACTTCACATTTTTTTCGAAGGTTTTTGCAGGAAAGATTCTCCTTCCCTGTGGATTCGATCCCTAAGTACTACAATTGATCAGCTGTGCACTTGTGGCTATTGATTTCATTTAGGGTAAAACTTGACAACCCTAACACACGACCACATCACTTAGCAGGCTTTTATAGAAGATTTGTGCGAGAGTTTAGCACCTTAGCCGCACCCCTCACTGAAGTAATCAAAAAGGACGTGGGTTTTAAATGGGGAGGAGAACAGGAGAAAGCCTTCCAAACCTTAAAAGACAAACTCACTAATGCACTTCTCTTAGTTTTACCTGATTTTCTTAAGACTTTTGAGATTCAGTGTGATGCTTTTGGTGTTGGAGTTAGAGCAGTCTTGATGCAGGAAAAGAGGCTTGTTGCATACCAAAAGGACCCATGACGCGATCCAGGGCCAAGAAGCTGGCAGGGGCGGTTCAAGCTGTGCTTAACGGGATCAAGACCGGACCAGGCGACCCAGCATCACCAAGGGTTGTGACCATGCTCATGAACGCCGGCTGTAACTAATCTGGTCCGGGTGATGGCTTAATACTCTTTTTCCTTACACCCGGGTTTGTCCCAATGGGTTTACCGGGTGGGGTTTTAACGAGGTTAAGTTCATTGCCCACTTCTCGACCTAGGTTTGTTTACGGTCTGGTTCATGGGATGGGAGTCCTAAAGTCATTTTTGGTGGAGCAGCCCAAGAGTCATTCCGAGACCACTGAAGAGTCATTCAACGCTTTTAGTCTTTCGCATTTATTTTCTTTTAATTTCCTAAGTGCAACCTTTGAGCTACTTTGCCTTCTATATAAGACCTTTGTATCCTCATTTGGAACTCATTCACTTTCATCTTAATAAAATTTCGAGATTTTCTCTTTGTTCTTTTGAGAACTCTTTTCGCTTCTAAGGTGGTTAGCCTCTTGAATCTTTTCATTTCGGTTTATTGAGTTCTTCTCATCGGACTCAACGCAGCCTTCGATCCATCTAGTTTAAGTAATTCGTTCAAGTAGATTTAGGGGTATCAGGATTTTCAGGAACTCGTTCTCACGCCTGATCATCTTAGATCTGCGGATTCTTAACTCGGTGCAGCCATCCCCTTTGTTTGTGACGATCACCGCGAGTTTGGGCCTAGGGATATTCGGGAGTTCTCACTCTCACGCCTTAGTATCTGCTCCGTGCATCCGATCTAGCCAAGGATCTATCAACCTCCATTGCGCAAGTGTGTCCGGTCTTAGGAGATTCGTATCAAGCGGTATCAGAGCCACACATTTGTCAAATGCGGTATTATCTATCTTTGTCTCTTTAAATTTCATCTTCTCTTTCTTTCTTCTGTAACTTCCAGATCTATAAAAAAAACGAAAAGTCAACAAAAAAAAGAAAGAAAACGAAAAATCAAAAAAAAGAGAGAGAAAGTGAAAAGTCAAAAAAAAAAAAAAGATATGTTGAAACAAATTCTTTTCTATCTATCTTTTACTTGGGATCGTTGGTTTTGAAGTGTTCTTGAGTGCTACATCTTGTTTTGATATAAGTTCTGATTAGAACCGAGAGAAATCTCTTGTGTGATAGTGAGATTATTGCGAGTGTGAGTGATTTCAAGAGAGAAACACCCAAGTGATGAAATTTTGATACTAACATGTTTGTTCTTTTTGCGAGGTACCAATTTTTATGTCATCGGGTTTTTATTCAGATTCAGGCGGAGAGTGGAACTACTACACCTATCGAGATGGAAACCATATCCGGTGGATCAATCCGGAAGAAATGGACGAAAAGCTCAACCAAATCACTGAATTGATGGAAAGCATGAATCAGCGAATGGACCGGTTGGAGAGGCAACCACGACAGTCTGATGGAGAACAAAGTAGTCACCAGAATCGAGAGTAGCCAGAACATTTGAGAATGGATCGAAATCAGGAAGAGGTGCTAGACAACCCCTTTTATGATGATGGCCACACGTCTGGAGCAAGCCGACCCCGACGACGGTACGACCAAGGTGCTCGCCGAGGTCAAGGCGGTCAGTTCCGCATGTAGGAGCCGCACAGACAAAACCGTAACCGGCAAAACACAGAAGACGAGGACCGCGTTCATCCATACCAACGGAACGAGCAGAATGATCCAGGCCATGACCGAGGCCGACCTGATAACGACCTTGCTGGAATGAAACTCTGAATACCACCGTTCTACGGGAAGAACGACCCGGATGCCTTCCTGGAGTGGGAGAAGAAGATCGAGCTGGTTTTCAGGTGTCAAAATTTCTCCGAGCAAAAGAAGAAGAATTTGGTCACGGCTGAGTTCCACTATTACGCGGTTGACTGGTGGGACCAGGTAGTGACTAACCGAAGAAGAAACGGGTTTCCGACCTATTTCTACCTGGGATGAGATGGCGGCCCTGATGAAACACCGATTTGTTCCAGCCCACTACAACCGAGAGCTGCACACTAGACTCCGACGGTTGACTCAGAGAACAAAGACCGTGGAAGATTATTTCCAAGAGATGGAACGGCTTATGTTAAAGGCCGATGTGGATGAAACAATGGACCCGACCATGGCCCGATTTCTGAGTGGTCTGAACCGGGAACTACAAGACCGGATAGAGCTAGAGGAGTACGCGAGCTTACCTGAGATGCTGCACAAGGTCATATTGGTGGAACAACAGCTTAAGAGGAAAGGAACCTCTCGGCCCGCTTACGGAACTAACGCCCGTCTAACCTACCGAGAAGACAAAGCCACTTATTCGGCCAGATCCGACACACGACCTAAACCAGATTCTAAGCCAAGTTCCTCCACAGCCGATTACCGAGGAAAAGCCGAGGCTACACCGGCCAGGACGCGAGACATCGAGTGCTTTAAATGCTGAAGTAAAGGGTATTATGCGAATAAGTGTCCTAATCAGCGTGCAATGTTGATTCTTGACTCAGGTGAGATCGTGTCTGAGGGAGAAGAAGACACCGGACCTGAGTATGATGTGGAAGATGCTGAGGAATATGCGGCTGAGGGAGAACTGCTTGTTGCGAGACGAGTGCTCTTAGCTCAGGAACCGGTCAGAGAGAAAGACCAACGAGAGAACCTGTTCCACACACGGTCTGCTTGTTGCGAGACGAGTGCTCTTAGCTCAGGAACCGGCCAGAGAGGAAGACCAACGAGAGAACCTGTTCCACACATGGTGTTATGTGCTAGAAAAGGTTTGCAGCCTTATCATCGATGGTGGGAGTTGTACGAATGTTGCTAGTACCACTATGGTGGAGAAGCTCGGTCTGGAAACATGCAAGCACCCTCAGCCCTACAACCCCCGTTGGTTAAACAATCAAAAATAGTTAAAGGTGACCAAACAGGTATCGGTCCCCTTGTCCATTGGCCGATATGAAAACCAGGTCGTGTGTGACGTATTGCCTATGGAAGCAGGCCATATCCTCCTAGGTCGGCCATGACAGTTTGATAAGAAGGCCATCCATGACGGATTCACCAACAAGCACATGTTTGAGCACCATGGCCGAAAGATAACCCTGGCGCCTTTATCACCACGAGATGTTTATCAAGACCAGATAAAACTTGAGCAAGGCAACAAAGGAAAGAGTGTTGTGAGCGAATTCCCAAACACCTCCACTAAATGAGAGCTTGAAAGAACCCCCAGAAAAAGCCTTTGAGAGAACACCCGTGAGCAAAAAAACTCTTTTCGTGAGACCTTGTGAGCTTAAGCACGCGGTATATACCAAACAATCTCTTGTTTTGCTAATGTTCAAATCTGCTTTGGCTAGCCTCACTGACCCACAGCCGGATTTTCCGGACAGTGTCTTACCTCTTTTGCAGGAATTTAAGGACGTTTTCCCGGATGAGAGCCCCAGCGCTTTACAACCAATATGCGGGATTGAACACCAGATAGATTTTGTTCCTGGTGCTTCTTTTCTTAACCGGCCCGCGTACTTAACTAATCCTGTCGAGACCATGAAGCTACAAAGACAGATCGGGGAACTGATGGAGAAAAGACACATTCGGAAAAGCATGAGCCCCTACGCGGTTCTGGTCCTGCTCGTGCCCAAGAAGGATGGATCATGGCGCATGTGCGTTGACTGCCGGGCCATAAACAAAATAACGGTAAAGTATCAACATCCCATTCCCCGTTTGGATGATATGCTTGATGAACTTCACGGGTCTTGCCTGTTTTCTAAGATAGATTTAAAAAGCGGATATCACCAAATAAAGATGAAGGAGGGAGACGAGTGGAAGATAGCCTTCAAGACCAAGCACGGTTTATACGAACGGCTTGTCATGCCTTTTGGTTTGACCAACGCGCCCAGCACCTTTATGCGACTCATGAACCATGTCTTGCGATCTTTTATAGGTGTCTTTGTTGTCGTATACTTTGACGACATATTAGTTTACATCAAAACTTTGGCCGATCACTTAGAACACCTACGGTTAGTCCTAGAAGTACTTAGGAAGGAACAGCTCTATGGTAACTTGAAAAAGTGTACCTTTTGTGCGGATAGTGTCGTTTTTCTAGGTTTTGTTGTAGGAGCTAACGGAATCCAGGTGGATGAAGAATAGATCAAGACGATTCAGGAGTGGCCCAGTCCTAAGACCGTTGGTGAGGTCAGGAGTTTCCACGGCTTGGCCGGGTTCTATCGACGGTTCGTTAAGGACTTCAGCACACTCGCCACCCCACTCACCGAGGTCATAAAGAAAGATGTTGGCTTTAAATGGGACGCGGCACAGGAAGAAGCTTTTCAGCTCCTAAAAGACAGGCTTACTCACACCTCTTTACTCTCTTTACCCGATTTTACTAAGACTTTTGAAATCGAATGTGATGCATCAGGTATAGGTATCGGTGAGGTCTTGACTCAGGAGAAGCGGCCCATAGCTTATTTCATTGAAAAGTTGGGCGGAGCCACATTGAATTACCCCACGTACGACAAGGAACTCTATGCCTTCATTCGCGCTCTACAGACTTGGCAACACTATCTCTGGCCAAAGGAGTTTATGATCCATACTGATCACTAGTTGTTAAAACATCTTAAGGGGAAACAAAAGCTGAACAAGCGGCACGCGAGATGGGTTGAGTTCATTGAAACCTTCCCTTATGTCATTCAGTACAAGAAGGGAACGGACAACATCGTGGCCGACGCTTTGTCTCGGCGATACAGCCTGATCTCCACTTTGGACGCCAAGATACTCAGCTTTGAGATGATAAAAGAGGCTTAGTCCTCTGACCCCGACTTCCAGGAAGTTTATCAATCCTGATCTAAATTTTTTAATGGCAAATATTTTAGAAATGATGACTTCCTGTTTTATGAAAATCGATTGTGTATACCAAATGTTTCACTTCGTGACCTTTTGGTTAGGGAAGCACACGGCGGTGGCTTGACGGGACACTTCGGAGTTACTAAGACCCTCAGCGTGGTCCAAGACCATTTCTTCTGGCCACACATGAAAAGGGACGTGGAAAGAATCTGTAGCCGGTGTGTTACTTGAAAGTTTGCTAAATCCAAAAGCCAGCCACCAGGTATATATACGCTTTTACCCATTCCTAGTTCACCTTGGACCGACATGTCTATGGATTTTATCTTAGGCTTACCAAGAACTAAAAAAGGTCGAGACTCGGTCTTTGTGGTTGTAGATCGATTCTCGAAAATGGCCTTTATTCCTTGTCATAAAACAAATGATGCATTTAATGTAGCCGATCTGTTCTTTAGGGAAATTGTTAGGTTGCATGGCGTACCTAGAACCATAGTCTCTGATAGGGATACCAAGTTTCTCAGTTACTTTTGGAAGACTCTGTGGTCCAAGTTAGGTACTAAGCTATGTTTTTCCACCACCTGTCACCCCCAAACCGATGGACAAACCGAGGTAGTGAATAGGACTTTGTCGTCTTTGCTTAGATCTGTCATTAAAAAGAACCTCAGGACTTGGAAAGACTGTTTGCCACATGTAGAGTTTGCTTATAATCATGCGGTGCATTCTACTACTTTGTTTTCTCCGTTTCAATTGGTTTATGGCTTTAACCCTCTTATCCCACTTGATCTTTCGCCTTTACCATTGTCTGAGCATGTGAGCATGGACGGTAAGAAAAAGGCCGAGTTTGTGAAACAGATGCATGAAAAGGGCCGAGTTTGTGAAACAGATGCATGAAAAGGCCAAGCAAAATATTGAACCAAAAACGGAGCTGTACAAGAAACACGCTAACAAGAGCCAAAACAAGAGAACGTTTGAACCAGGCAATCTAGTGTGGGTCTACCTAAGAAATGATCAGTTTCCTGAAAAAAGAAAGTCCAAACTACTGCCCCGAGTGGATGGTCCCTTCACAGTCCTAGAGCGGATCAATGACAACACCTACAAACTTGATTTGCAAGGTAAGTATTCAGTAAGTTCTAGTTTTAATGTTGCTGACATACTTCCTTATGTTTCAGATGGTCTGGACTTGAGGACAAGTCCTTTTCAAGAGAGAGGAGGGGGGGGATGATATGACCATGGACCCAGAGCATGACCCAGATAAAGAAGTCGAGGTTCCGGAAGCTCACTTGGCCGTACCAGAAGGACCCATGACGCGATCCAGGGCCAAGAAGCTGGCAGGGGCAGTTCAAGTTGTGCTTAATGGGATCAAGACCGGACCAGGCGACCCAGCATCACCCAAGGTTGTGACCGTGCTCATGAACGCCGGCTGTAACTAATCTGGTCCGGGTGATGGCTTAATACTCTTTTTCCTTACACCCGGGTTTGTCCCAATGGGTTTACGGGGTGGGGTTTTAACAAGGTTAAGTTCATTGCCCACTTCTCGACCTAGGTTCGTTTACGGTCTGGTTCATGGGACGGGAGTCCAAAAGTCATTTTCGGTGGAGCATTCCAAGAGTCATTCCGAGACCACCGAAGAGTCATTCAACGCTTTTAGTCTTTCGCATTTATTTTCTTTTAATTTCCTAAGTGTAACCTTTGAGCTACTTCGCCTTCTATATAAGACCTTTGTATCCTCATTTGGAACTCATTCACTTTCATCTTAATAAAATTCCGAGATTTTCTCTTTGTTCTTTTGAGAACTCTTTTCGCTTCTAAGGTGGTTAGCCTCTTGAATCTTTTCATTTCGGTTTATTGAGTTCTTCTCATCGGACTCAACGCAGCCTTCGATCCATCTAGTTTAAGTAATTCGTTCAAGTAGATTTAGGGGTATCAGGATTTTCAGGAACTCGTTCTCACGCCTGATCATCTTAGATCCGCGGATTCTTAACTCGGTGCAGCCATCCCCTTTGTTTGTGACGATCACCGCGAGTTTGGGCCTAGGGATATTCAGGAGTTCTCACTCTCACGCCTTAGCATCTGCTCCGTGCATCCGATCTAGCCAAGGATCTATTAACCTCCATTGCCCAAGTGTGTCCGGTCTTAGGAGATTCGTATCAGATGTGGATAGAATATGCCAACGATGTGTTACTTGCAAACAAGCAAAGTCTAAGGTTCAGCCTCACGGTTTGTACACTCCTCTACCTATTCCTAATCACCCTTGGACAGATATCTCTATGGATTTTGTTCTTGGTTTGCCTAGGACTAGGTCAGGTAAGGACTCTATTTTTGTTGTGGTTGATAGATTCTCTAAGATGGCGCATTTCATAGCTTGTAACAAAACCGATGATGCATCTCATGTCGCTTATTTATTCTTTAAAGAGGTTGTTCGTTTGCATGGCATGCCTAGAACTATTGTGTCTGATAGAGATACCAAATTTCTCAGTTTCTTTTGGAAAACTTTATGGTCTAAGCTAGGAACTAAGTTGCTATTCTCTACTACATTTCATCTGCAAACTGATGGACAAACTGAAGTTGTTAATAGAACCCTGTCTACATTTTGCGTGCATTAATTAGAAAAAACCTTAAGACATGGGAAGATTGTTTGCCGCATGTAGAGTTTGACTATAATCATTCATGTCACTCAACTTCTAAATTTTATCCATTTCAAATAGTTTATGGTTTCAACCCTTTGACACCTTTGGATCTAACACATTTGCCTTTGAATGAAAGAACAAGTATAGATGGAAAGAAAAAGGCTGAGTTGGTGAAACAGATTCATGAGAAGGCTCAGGCAAACATTGAGGAGAAGACAAAGCAATACGTCAAGCAAGCCAACAAAGGGCCGCCGAAAGATAATCTTTGAAATTGGAGATCTTGTGTGGGTACATCTGATGAAAGAGAGGTTTCCAAACGAAAGAAAACCCAAGCTTATGCCTCGGATTGATGGACCTTTCAAAGTCACGAGAAAGATAATCGATAATACCTATCAGATTGATCTCAAATGAAGTATAACGTGAGTTCCAGTTGTAATGTTGCTGACTTAGCTCCTTTCATTGCAGATGATCCAGATTTGAGGAAAAATATTTTTCAAGAGGAGGGGGATGATGTAATCATGGACAGCAACATAGATCAAGGAGAGCTTGAACCTGAGGATGTACTTGAACCTGAGGATGGAAAGCTTGTAGCTGAGCAAGAGGAACCTATGATCATTCCAAATGGACCTATGACCCGATCAAGAACCAAGAAACTCAAAGAAGCCGTAGGAGACATCATCAAGCAAGCTTACAAGACGGTTCAAGAGGGAAAAGAGTATACATCAAATACATTGATTCTGCTCCAAGTTCAAGATGGCTAAGTGAACTTGTGATCTAATCTTGTACTCTTTTCCTATCTCTGGTTTTGTCCCAATGGGTTTTCTAGAGATAGGTTTTTAATGAGGCAAAATTAGATCACTTATTTACCCTAAGTTTATTAGCCCAAACCCACGATAAGTTTTGGCCAAATGAAGAGAAGAAGAGCCAAATTCAAATTCAAACTTGACAGCTATTATTTTGTGTATTTCCGAAACTCATTTATGTTTTGGCTGACTTGTTCTTCTTTATATTGTCTTGTGTTTTCATTTGTAAAATTCATCTTATTTTTTATCAAATCTCTTTTCAATAAGATCATTTATTCTTTGAACTTGTAGTTTTAGAGTGTGTAATATCTTTTTAGCAAAACCGATTTCAAGGTATGTCATATTTTTAAGATCACCCGGAAATATTAAGAGTCTTCCATAACTTTTGTGTGACCCTTCAATTCATTTCCTTGTGCTTGACTCCTTGTATGTCTAAATCAAGTTTTATCCGATTCAGTCATTACAGTGCCGGTCAAAGGAATATCTTCACCAAGATCATATCAGATATTATAGGAAAAAAAATGTTGTTTTAGATTATAAGGTTTTCAAATTTTAATGCAAAACTAATATATATTTTTTGTCATTTGTATTATGGAGTTGCTTTATCATGGGTTATGGGTTGAATTGTGAATTCAATTCTTATTAAAATTGTTTTCTGTAATGAAAGATGTCGTTTACTGAATTTTATCAAATTTGTAAATTGTATCATATTTTTCTTTATAAAGAAAAAACTTTATATTTCCCTAAAGTGACAACAACTTCAAAATTGATCTCATCAATCTCAATCCATCGGAAATTGATTTCTAATTAATTATTAGTGTTCATCATCGATAGAGAAGTTGTTTGTAAAACTCAGATATTCTCATTAATGAAATCAAGAGTTTGTTACATGGCTTTATACATATACTCACTAAACTAACCGAATCTATACCGAAGTTAAATAGATATAAACCGGACAATTCCAGAGCCCTTACCGATCCTAATATTCACACGTATATGACTAAGTATGAGTTATATACAAACTACACTCTAATAGCCCCCTTCAAGATGGAGGTGTAAAGATATTAACAACTTCCATCTTGCGTATAAGATCATGAAATGTAGCAGGGTGTAAAGCTTTGGTAAGAGTATCAGCCAATTGGTTTCCGATCTTCACATACATGGTTTTCAGAAACCCTTCATCAATGGCTTCGCGAGTCTTGTAACAATCCAGTTCCACATGCTTAGTACGCTCGTGAAACACAGAATTATTAGCAATATGAAGTGCAGCTGTGTTATCACCATAGAGATAAGCAGGTGGGGTAAACGGAACTTTCAAATCAACTAGTAGACGAGACAACCAAATGAGCTCTTTGGTGGCCAAAGCCATGGCACGAAATTCAGCCTCTGCAGTGCTACAGGAGATAGTGTTCTGTTTCTTTGACTTCCAAGACACCAATGAATCACCTATGAACATGCAGTAGCCCGTGACAGAACGTCGAGTATCAATGCAGGATGCCCAATCAGAGTCGGAGAATCCCCTGAGATCAAAGTTTTGGTCTGCAGCATAAAAGAGACCTTGACCAACTGTGCCTTTCAAATAACGGAGAACTTTGTGAGCCGCCGTGAGATGAAGATCGCGTGGATCATGAGAGAATTGACACAATGTATTGACCACATAAGAAATGTCAGGTCGTGTAATCTGGAGATACATAAGCTTCCCCATCAGTTTCCTAAAGGAAATAGGGTCATCGAGAGGTATACCTTTGTCTTTGGACAATTTGATGCTAGGATCCATCGGAATGGTGGATGGTTTGCAGGCTAAGAATCCAGTCTTTGCCAACAGCTCCAAAGTGTATTTCCTTTGACATATGGAAATGCCCTGTTTCGATCTTGCAATTTCCAGACCCAGAAAATACTTTGCCGTGCCAAGATCTCTGAGCTTAAAATGAGAAGCTAACTCTTCCTTAAAAGCATGCACCAAATCATCATTATTCCCAACAATAAGAATATCATCTACGTATACCAATACTCCGAGGAAGACACCATTCTTGCTCTTGATGAAAAGAGTATGACCACCAACAGACTTTTCAAATCCCATGCCACAAAGAGTAGATGAAAGCTTCAAAAACCATTGTCTAGAAGCCTGTTTGAGACCATATATTGATTTATGAAGTCGACAAACAGCTTTAGGAGGTAATTGCTCATCCTGTAAATCGGCATATCCTGGAGGAATCTTCATATATATCTCCTCATCTAAGTCACCGTTGAGGAATGCATTAGAGATGTCGAGTTGGTTGACTGACCAGTTCATCTTTGCGGCAAGAATGAATAGCATCCGAACAGTAGTATGTTTAGCAACAGGGGAGAAGGTTTCTTCATAGTCTAGACCTTCTTGTTGCGTATAACCTTTAGCGACTAACCTCACTTTATACCTCTCAACACTTCCATCCGCATGATGTTTGATTGTAAAGACCCATTTACAACCTATAGCAACTTTGTTCGGTGGTAAAGTGCAAACACTCCATGCATGAGTCCTTTTCATAGCCCCAATCTCAGCTTTCATCGCATCACAATAGACCTGTATATCCTTGGCTTCTGAATACTTTTGTGGTACAATGTGGTTGGTGATAGTATTAATAAAGGCTCGAAAAGGCTCAGATAGATATGAGTAAGAGATATAATTGGATATGGGATATAGAATAGTACTAGTAAGGTTATAGCAATGAAAGTCCTGCAAGTGTTTAGGGATTTTCTTTTGTCTGCGAGACTTAGACTCAGAAGGAGTAAAAGCCTCAGAAGATAACACATCATTAGTTGTATGTGTATCAGAAGATGATTGCGCTAGAGGCAAATGTTCATCATGGGAAGCAGGAAACTGTAAATGAGGAAAGAATGCTTTTGTATCATCCTTGATGTTGGAAGATACAAAAGGGTAAATATCCTCATGGAAAATGACATGCCTCGAAATGGAAACAGCATATGTCTCTATATCTAATAGCTTGTAGCCCTTATAACCAGCTGGATATCTTAGAAACACACAGGCTCTAGCCTTATGTCTACCTTTTGGGGATGTTGAACTGTAACACAAACAACCGAAGTTCTTAAGAAACTTATAATCAGGAGATTTGCCAGTTAACTTTTCATAAGGAGACTTGTTTTCAAGTACAGGGCTCGGTAGTCTATTGATTAAAAACACTGCGGTTAGGACACAATCCCCCCAAAACTCTAAGGGAACATTAGATTGGAATAATAAGGCTCTTGCTACATTCAATATATGCTGATGCTTTCTCTCAACTACAGAGTTTTGTTCAGGAGTTTCCGGACATGAATGATATGCAACTATGCCTTTTGAATTAAACAAATCAGTGAACTTCAATTCATGAGCATTATCAGATCAAACAGACCTAACATTAGTTCCATATTGAGTTTCCACCATTGCAATGAAACTAGGAAAGATATGCAATACATCCGATTTAGATTTCATTAGGTAAATCCAGGTTGCTCTGCTATAGTCATCAACTATTGTCAAAAAATATTTGAAACCATCAACAGTAGCAACAGAAAAAGGACCCCATGTGTCTATGTGAACAAGTTCAAATGATGCTTTACAAATGTTATGTCCAGAAGGGAATGGTAAACGTTTTTGCTTGGACAAATGACAAATATGGCAAACATGATCCTTTTTATTCATTCGTTTTGAAACATTCAAATGTAAAACATCAGAAAGCAAAATCGATTTTGTTTTGAGATGGATGACCCAATCTCGAATGCCAAGTATGAACATCAGCCAAGACACTAGAACAAACAGGTGGAGATGAACAGATGGTCGAAGTACCTTTTAAAGAAACAACATGACTAGACTCATTGATATCCAGAATGTATAAATTTCCAACTTGACTACCGTGACCAATCGTCAATGCCTGTGTAAGTTCCTGAATAAACCATTCATCAGATGTGAAACTGACTTTAATACGCAACGTCTTAGTCAAAACACTGACACTGATGAGATTGAATTTAAACTCAGGTATGTAAAGCACATTATGCAGAGAGATAGCATCAGTTAATTGAATGAATCCTATGCCTTCTATCTTGACTGTATAGCCATTAGGAAGAGTAACAAAGGTTCTATTTAGCGGTCTATATCCTGTGTAAAGGCTCCTATTGTGAGTAACATGATGAGTAGCCCCGGAATCTATGACCCAAGCTCTAAGAGACACAGCTGGTTCCGTAGAGATAGATGAAACAAGCATGTCATAATAAGATTTAGAGTATAGATCCAGAAATGTACCTGATATCTGGGAGACAACAGGTACAGAGTTTGAAGTCGAAGCACAATCTTTTCAGGTATAGATTTCGCAGATGAATTCTGAAGCTTAGAACTTAGATAAGAAATCATGGTTTGGATCTGATCCTTTGACATGTCCTCATAAGAAGACTCAGATCGATCACATTTCTGCTCTGTTTGGTTCAGGTATGGTGTGGCTGCAAGGTTCGTGGCACCGACAGTCTGAGACTTCTTCCACTTTGGACCAGAACCCGGAGGGTACCCATGCAATTTGTAACACTTATCAGCCGTGTGTCCCATCTTGTGACAATGAGAGCATTTTGGCTTTTGAAAGCCCCCTTGAGCTAGAAGGATCTGAGACTGATCACTGATTGGAGTAGCTTGAGTCTGAAAAGCAGCCGGATTAGAAAAGGAAGGTTGAGTTGATCCTCCAACAAATCTTTGGCTCTCGTCTTGATCAAGCATGTTGTATATGTCAGTCAATCCAGGTCGAGGTTCATGTTCAAGATCTGACCTCGGATATTAGCAAAGTTTTCATTTAGTCCCATAAGAAACTGTATGATCTTGCTTGTTCCAGCTTCCTCCAGGAGTTCCTTGACATGGTCACAATTACATCTCTTAACGATGGTAGTTTTAGTGTTTGCTAACTGCTCCCACAGAGTCTTCTTCTTCGTGTAGTATGCAGATAGATCTAGATTTCCTTGTTTAAGAGATGTAATAGCCTGTTCCAATTGATACTTCCTGGGAAGATTACTGACTTTGAATCTCGAGAAAAGATCAGTCCACATTTCAGCTGCATCATCATAATAGAGAATGCTATCGTAAATTTCCTGATTCACTACATTCAGTATCCACGTCTTAACCATACTATTGCATCTACTCCAGATCTTAAACAGATCATCATCAACGTTAGGTCGCGGTAGAGATCCATCAACAAAGCTAAGTTTATTCTTTGCATCAAGACTCATACGCATAACTATTGACCAATTGTTGTAATTAGATCCATCGAGAGTGTGAGTAACGATAGAAAGACCTGGATGATCGGCGGAGTGTAGGAAGAAATGACTATGAACACTGTCATACGATTCCTGCTTGGAACCAGATCTGGTGCGTCGATTTGCGAAATCCATAGGTGGAGTCATCGTGATGTCTTCGTTTGGGAGAAAAGCATCAGCGGTTGATTCGTCTTGGACCTCAGCTCGACCATGAGTTTTCTTGCCTTGTTTCGCCATCACAAACGATTTGAGCTTCAATGTGTCGAAGAATCGAAGAAATTTGAACTCCCAAAGGTGATTCAAGCGCTTCAAACGTCAATCGCAACACAGATTCCGATTCTTATCGAAGTTTAAACGGTGAAAACAACAACAAAATGAAAAATCTGAGCGAAAACGAAGATGAATCACAGAGATTTGAGCGAAAAGAGCTCTGATACCATATTAGTGTTCATCATCGAGAGAGAAGTTGTTTGTAAAACTCAGATATTCTCATTAATGAAATCAAGAGTTTGTTACATGGCTTTATACATATACTCACTAAACTAACCGAATCTATACCGAAGTTAAATAGATATGAACCGGACAATTCCAGAGCCCTTACTGATCCTAATATTCACACGTATATGACTAAGTATGAGTTATATACAAACTACACTCTAATATTAATGTCTTCAGATTTCACAGAAGACGTCGATAAGGGTTTCGAGAAATATCACCCCTTTGATTCAAAAACGCGTTTCTCTTTTTTTTTCTCTCTCTCACGTTTGTAGAGTTTGTGTTATCAATTCTCTATGTCGAATCCATTCCCAAGATACAAAGGAAGAAAAACTGAGATTATTACATTCATTTTTTTTCGTTTTCTACTTTTACGTTTTATATTTTCGTGAAATGGGTTTTGACTTTTGGGTTAGCAATCCATATCTCATTTTTGTTTAGCTAATGATTTGTTTGTTGTTTCCTCCTTGAAATTCTGGAAATTTATAATAATTGATAGTTGCGGTTTTACTAGGAAACTTCAGATATAGTGAGGGTCTGTTTGTTTCACGCATCTGGATGAAGGTGAAAATCGATGTTTGTCTAGTAAATAAAATGATCAACATTCAGATGAATCAAGTGAGTTTTAAAAATTATGGACATATTTTCGGGATCATCTGGCTAATCTCATATGAAACTGATTCAGTAAAAAAAAATGAAATATTGGTTTTTTTTTTGTTTATCGATGAAGCCGACAAATTTTTTTTAATAGTATGGTTAAGTTGTTTGGTACGCAAGAATAAGTGTTTGGTATAAATGAGAATGTTATGTTTGTCAACCAGTTTTTTTGTGTCATTTTAGAGAATTGCCCAAAAAAACCTAGATTATCTCGACAATTCTCTTCTCCGATATTCAACTCTCACTCTCTTATCCGACATTCATCTCTCACTCCACTCCGGTGACCTGCTTCTCTATCCGGAGAGTCACTCCGGCGATCTGATCCTCTCCCCCGGCGAGCCGCTCCGGCAGTTTCTCACACAGGCAAGCTTCTCCTCTTTCTTTTATTCAATTTTCTTTTAGCTCTTAGCTTTTATAGACATCGATTGAGGCTCAATTTCAATTTCTTACTGGATTTTAGTCTTCTGGGTTTACTTGTTTATGCATCAATTGTTGTTTCGGTTTTAAGTATGAACAAGTATGAGGTTGTTGTTGAATCAATGGTTCTAATATATAGTTGGTATTGGTCGTTTATTATTTGTGAATATAGCGGGGTTTGAAGAAGTCATTCAGAAATATAACTCATGTGCTTTGCTTTTATTGGAAAGGTTATTATGTGCTTTGCTTATTTAGATTACAGTATCGCTGAAACTCTAACTTATGCCTTTTGATTCTTGTTCATTTTCTCTCATCTCATCTCAGCGTCTCTGTTTTTCTCATCTCACAGTTTATGCTTAGAACTGCTCGTATTTGTACGCTTTTAATCGTATGTGTGTTGTTGTTGTTTGAACTATCGGTTGTTCTTTATTTGAAGCATATGTATTTGTGTTTTGCAACTTAAGTTCTAAGTCTGACACCTGTTTATAGTAGCATGTAATTAATCTTGTCTCCTCTTCTTATGTTTTATAGCTTTATAGCTTGTTTGATTATCGTTTCCTATGTTTATACTGTTCAGAATCATAGTTTTGCTCCTTTTGTGTAGATAGTTGCTAACACTTCTTAAGAGAAACAGTGACATCCATCAGTGGTACTGATGTGAGTATCTTTCCCTCTAAACACATAATTTACTGGTTTTGTATTGTTAATGTATTTGATTCTTTAGAACCAAGAGTGTCAAACTGTTTTATTTTATCTAGGATCTTGGGTAGTTCCATTTTCATGTTTCAAGTGATGATGCTGCTTAAGTGCTAATTAAGGTCATGTTTCGGAATCAGATATTGTCCTGTTGTTATAAGTGACTATCTTTATGTGATCTTTGTCCTTGTCTTTCCTGTCTGTGATGTGTTGTGCGTAAATGTTTCTAGTTTGATACAAATTTGTTTTGATGCTGTAGTTGTCTTTGCTGATTGTTCAGAAAAACCCAGATGCCAATTGTTTGTTGTAAGCATTGATTTCTAAAAGATCTCATTTTTAGTCTTGGGTGTTTCTCACAGTGAGAAAACAAGTTAAGTGTTCCTGAGGAGTAAAAGAGAGGAAAAAAGAGAATGAGAATAGTCGGGTTAACAGGAGGCATATCGTCTGGGAAGAGTACAGTCTCCAACCTCTTCAAGGCTAGTGGCATTCCCGTTGTTGACGCTGATGTCGTTGCTCGAGTAAAGTCTCTGCCTTTTTGCAATTTTTTATCTTTCTTTATTAGTTAGCTCATCATAGTAAATTGGCCATATCCTAGATGCAATCTAGCTAAAGAGAAGTTAACAAAAGCTGCGGAATTGTGTGTGTGTTTGCTATATAGAATGTATTAAAGAAAGGAAGTGGTGGGTGGAAAAGAGTAGTTGCAGCCTTTGGGGAGGAGATTCTGCTTCCTAGTAGAGAAGTAGACCGGCCAAAACTTGGTCAGATGGTGTTCTCATCCGATTCCAAACGCCAACTTCTAAACAAGTAAGAAACTGAGAACTCCCCTTATTTTTTTGTTTATTGGATGAGATCATGAAAATTGATTGCTGTTTTAGGCTTATGGCTCCGTACGTATCAAGTGGTATCTTTTGGGAAATTTTGAAACAATGGGCAAAGGGAGCTCAAGTGATAGTTGTTGATATCCCGTTGTTGTTCGAAGCAAAGATGGATAAATTGACAAAACCCATTGTAGTTGTGTGGGTCAGTGAAGAAACACAACTCGAGAGACTGATGGAGAGAGATGGACTTAGTGAGGAAGATGCAAGAAACAGAGTGATGGCTCAGATGTCGTTGGATTCGAAAAGAAGCAGAGCTGATGTTGTGATCGATAATAATGGCGGTCTCGACGAACTCAACCAACAGTTCAATTTGGTTTTGTCTGAAATCAAAAGACCGTTGACATGGACTGAGTTTTGGCGTTCAAGGCAAGGAGCCTTCTCGGTCTTTGGTCTGCTTACTTCAGGGTTCTTTGTTTGCAAACAGCTCAGTATTGGATCTTAGCAACTAATCAGAATATTGATTGGGTTGGCCACACATGGAGTTGAAGATTGATAACTTATTATAGAGGTTCTGTTTCAAAACAAAACTTCCTTGTGACTTAATTTAAATAACGATTAAACTTTTGTCTCCAACAATAATTGATTTTCCAATTGTTATGTTATTACGTGACGATAACTCTTTTGGTACTGAGTTATTAGGTTCGGTAGAGTGCAATCTAATGACCATATGATATCAGATTTCGTTCCATGGTTGGCATACATCTAACCTAAGCTAACCTAAGACTAAACATGAACCATCGTGGTTCACTATTTCAGATTAAACATGAACCATATGATATCAGATTTCGGTCCATGGTCTGCTATTTGACCTTGCTCTCCTTTGAGAATCCTCTCTCTTCTCAGTCGCCCACTACAAAACTGTTTACATCATCCATGATGAATTATCAGTATGGTATATATATATATCGTAGAAAAATCAAGTAATAAAAGTTGAAACAGTATCCACATAAGTACACATATGTTATAGTTTTAGTATGCTATATTGTAGTACAAAGTTTCCAATAAATTATAGTTGATTGAAGTCACAGAATACGGCTCTATATGTGATGTTATCAACGAGCTTTCTATTGGCTCGAGATCCATTTTAACTTTAAGGGGAAAAAGTGAAGTGTCGGTTTTATCTACCTGAGAAAAAAAGATATCTCACAAGGCTTGCGAATATAAGACAAGATATGACATGTTGTGTCACAAATCGTTGTGGGTGCATATGCTCAAGCTCAAGTATAGATGAAGAAATAAAAACCTTAGTTAAGATAATTTTAAATTAAAAAATATTATCATGATCACATGCAAAGTACACTTGTAACGTGTCATCTGAAGACAGTTAGATGGAAAAGGAAAGAAACTCCATAAGAGGAAACCCAAATCTTGTTTGTCTACTTCATAATTTTTTAATGTAAAGGTATATATATATAAGGGGAAAACAGAGTGACAAAAGAAATGAATATTTTTTTCTGAAACTGAAGTGACCTTTCGCAATTTGTCAGCCTTTGTATGTGTGGGAAACGCATTTTGTGGTTTATGGGTCACCAACATTAACATTTCCAAATATGGTAAGTCCAAAGAATAATATTAGTTGTTTTGGGATATATTCTTTGCAATACATCCACACACCTAACAGAGAATATATTTCCTTTTCCTCATATATTTGAAATTTTATTACTTTTCTAGAAATGTTAAGTTTTCTTGTTACCCTTATTGCAAAAGTTACATTTAGATTTATAAACGGAATAATGACACTTGAAGTTTCTATCTTTCTTTATTTTTTCATATAAAAAATACTGAACAACGAAAGCTGTGATTCATGGTGGACACTGACACTTGGAATAAAAAAAAGGTTCCTTTTTTATTATAGTTTTTATTAACATTTCTCTGATGGTTAATATATTTAATAAATTGGAGAAATCTCATGCATGTATAATTGAAGAATTCTTAGGACCATATTGGTAAATCTGCCACTTCTGAGCCACTCATAGGTTCGAATGTTTTTAAAATATAACGCACAAATTCTTTTTTTTTAGTGCTAAGGACGGACTTAAGGAACTTATATAAAGCTGAAAAAAAAATATTTTTAACGTGTAAACTAGTTAATATAGCTAGATAAAACCCGTACGTGGGAGCAAAATCTGTTCTTCTTTTGCTAAATATGATAACTGGACCAAGCGAAATCTTAATGTTTCGAGATTAGTTGTTAAATGTATCTACCTTCATAAGAAAAACAAATGTACTTTCAATAAATACAATTAAATGTGACATGTACACTGCTTGTAGACGTCGATCTACATCTGTTGTTTCTAAATGATAAATATAATGTAGGAGTATTATGTTATGAGTATCTCAGTATCAGCTTGAGCTAGCAGAAAAATGTAACAGACCGAAGGATTAGGAATCGGGTTTAGGGGACAACGTCACAACGGTATAGTTTTCTATTGGGATTTTTTTTTAATTACTATTCAAAATTAGAAATCAGGTTTTTGGAACTTATAAATACAAAGTCTAAGAATTTATAATCATCTATCACATAATATTATATAAATTCTAAAACAAGTATTTTTCGTTTTTTATTCAACTTTATTCTAATTCATTTCGACCTAAATTCTCAACAATATTTCTATAGTCGATTAACACGTTATTTTTTAAATGCTTTGTATAATAGTTTATATTTTTTTTTTGGAGTTAGACAAGTGACCGGTGTTTTTCTTAGAAGATATTCCGACGACGTATGGCGAATTTTTTCTTAAATAAATGTATATTATGAGTTAATTTTCTATTAAGTTTTTAAAAATTCAGTTAAAAAAATAAAAAGAAAAAGCTAAATTCCCAATCCCACTACTTGATACATTCGACTTCTGTTTAAATAATGGCTAGAGATGAACATGGCTGTATCACACATTTCTCTTCTTTTCCCGAGTCTAGATATTCTCTCATATTAAAAATAATTATAACAATTAAAAGTTAAAAACATAATTACTTGGCTACTAATTTTTTTCACCCAGAATGATAACTACAAGACGAATTTGTTAAAATTTGAGTTACAAAATTAGTGAGAATATTTCTAATCACGCAATCCATTATGTTTATTTAATCTGGTTTAATATTAAATCCATTAGGTTGTATTAAAGAGTATCATTTCTCATGTAAATACTTGTCTCCTCAAAAACAACTAATGTTTTATAATTCATGTTTGGATATACATTTTATAAGTAAACCTAGACGTATAATTTCTTGTGTCCAATACAAAACAGTTTCATAACCTGAAAACGTCTGCAAAGTTACTCAGATATTAGTGGATGACACTATGTAGAATTTTTAAAAAATGTTCTTGTTGTTGGAAAAGGCCAACTCATACATCTCGAAGTTCTTTGGATCTAAACGTCAAATCAAATTCAGTATGGCCATTTATTCTCTAAAATCCTATAAATACATGTTGTTCTGACTTTATGTCTTCATTGAATCAACATTAACAAATCCGATCCCCCAAAGCAAGCCCAAGCTTGTCTATCCCCACACCAACACATACACAAAATTTCATCAAACATTATTTCCTTATTTTGAAACGTTTGATCTTTCAAACTCATTCTTTGTTTTTCTTCTTCTAAACTCTAAAAGAAGCAATCGAGATGGCCCGGATTTCGTCAGACCCGCTTATAGTTGGTAGAGTGATCGGAGACGTTGTGGACAACTGTTTGCAGGCGGTGAAAATGACAGTGACTTATAACTCCGACAAGCAAGTCTACAATGGCCATGAAATTTTCCCTTCCACAGTCACAAACAAACCTAAGGTTGATGTTCATGGGGGTGACATGAGATCATTCTTCACTTTGGTAAGCAATTTTCTACTGGTATTTATAGAAATCCAATTTACTATATGATTCAATTACCAAACCTTACGTTTATGGTATGGCGGAAATTGGCTTACCTAATTTGCTTTCTTAATAGGCATTTCTCCATGCGCTATATTTTTACTATATAGTTTCCCTAGATCCGGAATCAAAACATATTTGTATATGGTCCGATCCCAAGTGTCATTCGATTTCGATCATGGGACATCTAAGCTTTGTTTTTGGTGTACACTTATTCATGTGCTTCTCTTTATTTCATAAATAAGACATTTTCTCCACCCTAGGTTTTGTAAAGGGACTTGTTTGAATCCTTTTTTTGCAGAATACATGAGATTTAGTTAGTTATATTATCTTCGTATGCAGTTGTTTCCAGTACCCTATATATATATATATATATATATATATATATATATATATAATAGACTTTTAATTTTCAGAGCGAATTAGTTTTTTTGCAGATACATATGTGACTATGTGTTGTGCTTATTTATGTAGATATAGGATGTGTCACGTGTAGATATATATATTCATGAATATAAAATATTTCAAACAGGTCATGACTGATCCTGATGTTCCTGGACCTAGTGATCCTTATCTGAGGGAGCACTTGCACTGGTAAAATTTTTTCCTCTCAATTTTTCTTAAGAGACATAATTTTATGCGTAAATATATACAACAATTGTTTCCAATGATCAATCTCAGGATTGTTACCGATATCCCGGGGACAACCGACGTGACATTTGGTAAGTCAATATACACTATTTTCCATATAAATGTCAAACAAATAACATATCATATATTTATGCACCCTTCATTAGTTTCATAGAATCCGGAATATTGTAGCCTAATTGTTTAAATTATTGTTACTTTCGTGTTTCTGCATGTGAAAGTTATAAACAAGAAAGGGGAAAAAAAGTTTCATATACATGTCAATTACTATTTAAATACAAATAACATAATATATGTAATGGATTTATAATATACTGGGTTGTAATAGTGTTATTATCATGATAAAACACGGTTTATACCTCAAGAAATGTGTGCGTGTATGTTATAGACGACAAAAACAAATTTGTTTCATATACATACCACTACAAGAAAACAAAGCTGTTTCTGACGAAATTTCGGATATGAAAATACTAAACAGGAAAGGAAATAGTAGGGTACGAGATGCCTCGACCAAACATAGGGATCCACCGATTTGTGTATTTGCTTTTCAAGCAAAACCGGAGAGGAAGTGTGGTTGCTGTGCCATCTTACAGAGACCAATTCAACACTCGAATGTTTGCTCATGAGAACGATCTCGGCCTCCCCGTC
This sequence comes from Eutrema salsugineum, assembly GCF_000478725.1. Classification (NCBI taxonomy): domain Eukaryota; kingdom Viridiplantae; phylum Streptophyta; class Magnoliopsida; order Brassicales; family Brassicaceae; genus Eutrema; species Eutrema salsugineum. The sequence continues at coordinate 2,053,674 of NW_006256908.1, read as the reverse complement.
GCAGCTGTTTTCTTCAACTGCCAACGTGAGACCGCTGCTAGACGCCGTTGACTAACTTCCGGCGCCTCCGTAAAGTAGCAATTTCCGTTCCCGGACAGTTGTTTCATGCATACTCTATATTAGTTATGGGAGGATTTCTGTATCATATATATATATATATATATGTTTGTATTGTTATGAACTGTTTGTGATTTCAATAATGTTGGCTTTTCTTGTTATGTCTATTGCATATTGATGGATGTTTTTGGTACAATGAATGAAAAAATATATAAAATTGATATTTCTTATTATTGCCCCAATCAATTGGTTGTACTGGTGGCTGACTTTTCTAAAAAAAGAAGTAATGAAAAATAGGGGTGTTTAGGTGTTTGGAAGTTAATTTTATGTGTGGAAAGCTATATAATATCAGTTTCTAATGAACATTAAGAGTAAACAATTAATTTGACGTTCTATATTGAATAGACTTCTAGATAATCGTTGCTTTGTTTTTTTTTTTGTATGATGCTAATGCAAGCACTTGAACGCCAATGGTTCCATATTGGATTTTACCAAACACAAAGTTTGACGTTAGCTTGAACTTGCGGCCTAACACAATTTTTATTCATGAGAAAATAATTCAAATGTTTTTTTATTATGTATTAGTTATAAATGTTATGTGGTGGTTTACTTGTAGGATATTGAAGGTTGTTAGCAGAAGATTTGGAGAAAACAAGTTTGAGAGAAAGTTTGTTGGAGAAATTTCTCAATTAATTCCAAATGAAGTCTGTTACAATCTTATATACAATTGAGTTTGTTATTAAACCGAACTAAACTAAAGAACTAATTAATTTAGAGTTAAATCATCGAAAGGAAATCGGTTTAGCTATACTTAGTCTAATAGGCCCCCTCAAGATGAGACGAAGATATTGCAGAGACTCATCTTGGATTTTAAGTGTTCAAACTGAGCAGGGAACAAAGGTTTAGTGAGAATATCTGCAACCTGATCTTCAGTAGAAACATGGAGCGTTTTAAGCAGGCCTTTGTCCAACTTTTCTCTAACAGTGTGATAATCCACCTCAATGTGTTTAGTTCTCTTGTGGAACACAAGGTTAATCGCAATGTGGATAACAGCAGTACTGTCAGAGAATAAGATGGGAACGATTCTGGTATTGATGCGCAGATCATTGAGTAAAATGACTAGCCAAACCATTTCGCAAGAAGCTAAAGCGAGAGCTCTGTACTCTGCCTCTGTAGAAGAACGAGAGATCGTATGTTGTTTCTTCAATCTCCAAGAAATGAGAGAGGATCCAAGAAACATAGAAAATCCTGTAGTCGATCTTCGACTGTCCGGACATGACGCCCAATCAGCATCTGCAAATCCCTTTAAAGCTAAATCATCATCATTGGCAGAGTAAAAAAGACCTTGGCCAAGACTACCTTTGATGTATTAAAGTACTTTATAAGCTGCTTGGAGATGAGCTGTTCGGGGAGCAGAAGAGTATTGACAAAGTTTGTTGACAGCAAAAGTGATGTCTGGCCTGGTGATAGTCAAATACATCAGTCTGCCAATCAAACTTCAATACTGTTCTCGGTTAGGAAGTAATTCACCATCAGTCTTGGACATCTTGAGGTTAGGTATCATCGGAATTAAAGAAGGTTTGCAACCAAGCATGCTCGTGGATGTGAGTAATCCAGTGCATACTTCCTCTGACATATAGAAATGCCTGCAAAGGTTCTAGCAATTTTCAAACCTAAGAAATATTTCAGAGGTCCAAGATCACGAAGTTTAAAACTCTGTTTCAAAGCATCAACTAGATTTTAACCCTGTGCGTCCGCACGAGAATGTTTTATTTTTGATTTCTAATATAAGTTGCATTTATCTTTTTTGTTTAGATATAATTTGTTTTTGTTATTTATTTTTTTAAATCAAAAAATTGTTATCATATTTTAATTTTAAACAGTAAAATTTATATATTAGTAGAATAAGAGTATGCGTTAATTAAGTATATATTGATCTAATGTTAATTATAAACTTTGTTATTATGTGAATTTAGATTTACACATAAAAAATCTATATATCTATGAACTTGCTAATCCATCCGTTTAGTTGTCTTAAATCATTTTTAATATCTTACATGTTTTGACAAACTAACCCGTATAAGACTATAATTATAATTGTATAACCCTATAAATATTTACTAATATAGAATATTTGGACCAATTGATTATGAAAAAATATAATAAGATATTTATTTATTATTTGTCTCAAATCATCTTAATATCTTACATGTTTTAATAAATTAACTCATGGACCTTAAATATATATATATATATATAACTCTAATCAGCTCGATCATATTATTGTATAATATAAATATTTATTAATCTCAAATATTTGATATTTTAGACCAATTGATTATGATAAAATACGATAAAATATTTATTTACTATGCATTTTTATAAAAATATTATTTAAATTTAAAATTTTAAATTAAATCTCTCCTGTATTTAAAAATTTTCAAAGTATTAAATTATTATCTAAATTTTCGTAATAAAATTTAATAATATTTTTTTTTGAATTTTTTGAATTTAAATTAAATTGAATGCAAATTTTTGTAATTAAATTTAATTAAATTTCTAATAATTTGAAATTTAAATTAAAGATGATCTAGATTTTAGGAAATCTAAAAATATCTAAATTAATAACTAATTATCGAAAATTAAATATAAAAATAAAATAAAATATTATAAAAACTTTATGAGTGTTTGGATGCAAGCACTAAATGTGCTTCTATTTTAATAGAACAGATTAATTGAGTTGCAAGAAGTTCTGTTGTACTGGCGATAATGATGTCGTCCACATACACCAAAACAGCAACATAATCAGATCCTTGAACCTTAACAAAAAACGTGTGATCTCTATTAGAGTGAAAGAAGGAAAGGAGAGGTGAGGCCGAAGTCAACAAGACAAGGCCGATCATCTCCAAGTCAAAGAAGAGGAAGAAGAGGAGTGTCAAGGCCAATGACATCAAGACAAGGCCGAAGACAACTCCAAGATCTCTCAAAGAAGATAAAAAGAAGACAAGACAAGGCTGAAGAAGCTATTGATCAAGTCTAGCCTCGGCCTAAAGAAGAAGAAGAACTGTACGGCCAAGTCAACTCCAAGAGGTGTCCGTACAAGTCTAAGGTTGTGTAAGGCCGAGGCCCATTAGATAAGAAGAAGAAGAGGACGCCAAGAAAGCCTAAAGAATGCAAGGAATAAGGCCCATAAGTGACAAGAAGAGGAGGGAAACGAATTCAAATTCAAGTCTGCTCTCACATGTGACTAAAGTCACATGTGACCGTTTATGAGCTGTCACTTTCAGCTCTTAACAAGACAAAAACGCTCTCTTTATGTCACTCTCAGTCTTGGCTCATGTGTTAGGGCTTCCTCTCTTCCTTTCTCTCTATAAAAAGAGATGTAACCGAGCTTGTAAATGTTACACAGAATCAATGAAGTGATTTCTCTCTTTTATCTTGTTCTTCATTCTATTTCGCAATGTAGAGTCCTTAGAGAAAATCGTTTGTAGTGATTGCCCTTAAGGCAGCCTTATCACTTCATAAACACTCACTTAACTCTTCTTTATTTGCTTCTCTCATCTAGATTACTGAGTCTTGCATCTCAAGAACACAAACTCTCTATGTGTTGTGTTCATTGCTTAGATTAGTCTCAAACTAGATGCTTTCCCTTTATAGAATCGTTTTCTTCCTCATAGATTCGGTTCTACTTATGTTTATTGTGTGGATTCCATCACAAGTTGATGGTCTCTTCTCTCTCTTGAGATCGAGTTTATTTTGTGTGGGTTAAGTGGTTTCATTCACCAAGTGAATGCTTCCACCATTTGTTGAGCTTTGTCTCATAAATCCCAACAATCTCTATAACCTTTAGTGAAACCCAATTGAAGCAGAGAGGTAGAGAACTTCAAAAACCATTGCCGAGATGCCTGTTTCAAGATTTCTTAAGTCTCAGAACTTCATTCTTAGGCAAAGAGCCCCCCTTCCTCTCAGCGTATCCCTCAGGTAACTTCAAAAAAATTTCTTCATCTAAGTCACCATTCAGGAAAGCATTGGAGATATCAAGTTGTTTCAGAAACCATTTCTTTGAAGCAGATCAGCAAACGGACTGTAGCAAGCTTCGCAACCGGTGAAAAAGTTTCAGTATAATCCAGTCCTTCTTTCTGGGTATATCCCTTAGCAACCAACCGAGCCTTGTGGCTGATAACACCATATTTTGACCACTTTTATGGATCGTTTTGAAATAATTTTTCTATGTTTTTAATTGCTTTTAAGTACTTTTATTACGTTCTTCTAGTATTTGTAGTTCCAAGACTCTTTTCAGGTAACTTAGGGAAAAGCTTAACAAAATGGATAAAAAACCAGATTTCAGCTCAGAGTCAAACCGTCAGAAGTTCACCCCTGATTGAAGGCCTTCTCACCGTCTGATCCAGCTCAAATTTGGAAACCTTAAAGATGGAAGTATCAGCTTTCCAGCACACTTTACAGCTTGGCAATCCAACGGTTCAATCAAAAGATACGCAAAGAGCAAGATGTCCCGTAAACCAGCCGGCAAGCGTTTCCACCCGCGGCCAACAGAGCATTTCCCGCGGTCAGAAGCACCGCGACCGCGGCCAGCCACCCATTCCCCGCGGTCACACTCATCCCGACCGCGGCCAGCCAACTCCGACTTTGAAGGCCCATTTCTGAAGCCTGTATCACTTTCCCAGCCTCAATTCCGGAACCCTAGACACCAGAGAGTATTGAAGACTATAAATACATGTCATTTAGGTCGTTTTTTAAGAAAAGAAGAGGAGAGACGAAATACTTTACAGAAATTTTACTTTAAGCTTTGTTTTTAGGTTTTAGGGAGAGAGAGATTTGTCTCTTGAACCCTTGTTCTTTCTTTTTCAATTTCAGTTTCTATTCTAGTTTTTAATACTACGTTTTTTATTTCGTTCATCATGTCTGAGTAGTTTTATTGTTGGGATTAAGGGGTTTTCGATGGGGATCTATATGTTCGATGAGGATTCCATGAGCTTTTGAGCCGAATCTTAGAACTTTTTCTTCTGAATTCGTTTTTACTGCATGAGAGTAGCGTTATGAATTCGTTTACATTTTAAACACACCACCAAAACCCCCACAAAACTGTTTGGTTCTAGACTTCCTTACTTTATATTTCTTTCGAAGGCTTTTGCAGGAAAGATCCTCATTCCCTGAAGATTCGATCCCTAAGTACTACAATCGATCAGTTGCGCACTTGCGGCTATTGATTTCATTTAGGGTAAAACTTGACAACCCTCGACACGACACACCACACCGACATCAAGTTTTTGGCGCCGTTGCCGGGGAAGGCACGCGTTTTCTTTTCCGCAAAACCCCAAGAAAGGTTGGTAAATCGACTCTAGAACCCCTTTTTCTGCATGTATTTCCATTTTTCGGTTATTTTGTTTCTATTTCAGAAGATATGGATCCTATAAATCAAAATACACACTATGAGGAAGGTCTCTATAACACTCCTCAAGCCACTAGACGCAGAGAAGAACACCAAGCCCGAAATCTTAGCTACATGGATCGATACAGCCAGCCAAACCACCCTTACCACCGGCGCAGAGAGACTGTTCGACGTCGGGAAGATCCTTATGGTCCTCCTCCAACCTACTTCGAGCCACACGCCTATAATCCTCCACTGCAGAATCCTAGTCAGCAAGAGGACAACTTGAAGATCAGCAGACGTTTGGGACGCCTCGAAGGAATGATAAACCAGTTCCTTGATCAGCAGATTCTCACCCAAAACACCCTCCTCAAGAAATTGATTCAATCTCTGAAGAGTTCAACAGAAAATTCGATGATATGTCCAATCATGTTCGAGTTCTGGAAGAGCAAACCCACAAGGACGCACAAACACTAGCTGGGATGATCCACCAAGTCGCAACAGAGCAGACGAGACAAGGGTATGACATCATACAGAACTCAAGTGATATTGCCGAATCGAAACAGGAGATTAAAGAAGTCAGAGAATCAGCCTCCTGGTATAGAGAGAAGACAGATGAAGAGTTGCAAGAGATCGAGCACAGGCTGAACAAACTCGAGCTCAAAGCACGGGAGATTGATGCAAGAATGGAGCAGATTCCCAACATTGAGCAAGTTGAGAGATTTTCTAAGAAATCTCCCAAAAATCCTGATGAAGATGACCAACAACGCCTGGTTTGAGTTCATATGATGCTGGTCTACCCAATAAAGAAGCTGGAGAAGTTTGTGTCAAGTACAAGAAGGAAGAAACGGACTATGAGCAAGTTATATCCGGAGCCGCGGGTCCGAGCATCCTGACCGCGGCCAAGGGTGCTTTTCCCGCGGTCGCGACGCCTCTGACCGCGGGAGTTGGTCGCTCAGATGCACCTCCGGGATTTGAGAGAAAAATAATACATCTTCTGTCCCAACTTCAACCTCCAGCACCTAAAAAAGCAACTCAGGGAGAAGAAAACCAAGTTTCAGATGAGGAAACAGATTGGCAGGAATCATTACCTTGTATGATGGCAAAGGAATGTGTTGAAGATTCAGCTGACTCTTCAATCCAAGAAGACCAGATATGTAGCGAGATAAAGATGTCATACATCGATTCAATCATTGAATACGACGCTGCAGTTTTCTTTTGTGAATCCTATTCTGCATTTGAAACACCAGCCAACACCTACAGAGAAAGGCAAGTTCGAATTCTCCATAAGGTCAAGACTACAGGTCAGTTTCTTATCTCTTGTTCTATTAGAGGAGAAATGTTTAAAAACGTGCTTTGTGATTCTGGAGCTTGTTTTAACATGATGTCCAAGGTAATTGCTTTGAGACTTGGTATTAAACACCTGCGCAGGACTAGAGCAAAGATTAGTCTAGCTGATGATTCCAATGCAACACCTCAAGGAATAGCTCATGAAATTCCTTTGAGAATAGGAGATTGCATAGTGCATGTCGACTTCTACATTGTCGAGACGAGAGATGCAACATATCCAGTGATTCTCGGATGGTCTTTTTTAGCAACTTCCGGAGCTATAATGGACTTGCCAAACAGGAGGATTTCATTTGCTAATATCGACAAAGATGTCTTCACAGAAGTTGTCCCATACAACAGCAAAGCAGGAAAACGTGCTGCAACAGAAGAGTTTGAAGAAGAACTTTGGAGTGACGAAGAACCTGCTAGGCAAAGCAAGGAGATGTCGAAAAAGACTTGTCTCAGGACAAGGTCTTCTTCATTGGACTAAGCCACGTCCAACACCAAAAGTTGAGCTAAACGACTTAAAACAGAGGCGCTTAATGGGAGGCAACCCATTTAGGTATTGTTTTCTTTAGAATTTTTTTTTTTTCTATTGATCTTTTTTTTCTTCTTAGTTTCAGGTGTTTCTTATAAAACAAAAAAGCCAAAAAAAATCAAAAAACAGAAAAAACCAAAAAGAAGGATGGTCCCTGACTGCTCGGCCCGACAGGAACCAAGGAAAAGCAGGAACAGGCCGCGACATAAGCCCCCACGGTCGCAGATGCTCTGACCGCAGGAAACATATGTTCGACCGCGGCGGCGTTCTTCTGACCGCGGCCGAGGACCGGTTTGCCGCGGTCGCGAGGCTCCTGACCGCAGCAAATGGTCATTGAGATCAAACCCGACCCCAAACCACCCACGTCACCTCATTTCACCTCACCAATCCCCACTCCACCTCATTCATCACCCTCCACCACCTTCATCACCACCTATCACCTTCCCAAACCTCTTCGAATGAATCTGGTTCATCTCCACCAGCATCCCAGATCCAGGTAAGTTCTCTTTGGCCTTACCAATTCGATTATCTATGCGTTTTTCTCATCCAATCTCGACTTGTTTCACACTGAGGACAGTGTGATTTAAGTCTGGGGGAGGATTTCATCCCTTTCTAATCACTTTTCTTTCATGAGTCTTGCATTATCTACACTTTTTGCATTTTCCTTAAAGTTTTTCAAAATCGGTTTTCAAAACAAAATACGTTTTAAAGGGAATGGTGAACATGAATCAATGATAGTTGACTGTGTGCTTTTAGACTTTTCCTAGTGACATGCTCATTCATGATTTAGGACTAGACTAGGCGGTAGCTAAGCACATTTGAAACGAAGTACCCCAAAGGAATTTGAATGATTTCGATTTAGATGAAGGGATACGCTAGCTCTGTTTTATTTCGACTTAATTTGGACTTAACTTTCTCATTGAAGCATTAGACCAGGGAAACGAATCATACATTCAGGACTCCTTTATCCTTTTACCACTCTCAGTTGATAATGGATGGCTAGTTCATCTTTAGCTAGTTCCCCACCTTAACCAATCCTCTTTCAAACCACATGCAGTCATGTTTTCTATTGTCTTATATGCAGATAAGTGTAAAAATGTTGGAGAGAAAGAGGAACGACGCAGTTTTCAGTCACCAAGGACAGAGACCTGCGATTTGTCGGAAACGTCCCCGGAAGGATTCAACACAAGAGGAAGCTCAGTTTGCCTTAGAAAAATCTCAAATTTTGGTTCAATCTCGTCCTCTAGTCTCTTTCTCTTTAAAAGACATTTCTTGTTCGAAAAAAAAAATCCGAAAATAAGAAAAGAAGGAAATAAAAGCCTTAGAGAGTCTAGAGAGGTCGAATTTTAAGTTCCAAGGCAACTGGAGTCTAATTTTATGGAGTTTTGGAGATCATTTTCTGATTCCCCTAAAGAATCTAAGTCTGGGGGAATAGCTGTTCACAACAAAGGAGGAAAGATTATGCAACAACATTTGGCAAGAAGAAGTGACTGAAAATTGCGGTCATCAACAGGTCCTTATCTCTCTTCCGGTTTTGCATATTATCTTGCATCCTCCAGATCTTCAGGTAACCCGAAACACTTTAACTCCATCACTTAAACAGCCCTTTAATGCCAAACGCCGTCTACCCTGGATGATGTCTTTAATGAGAACTCACTATTGAACTTAATGAATGTAGAGAGCTAGTTGACTGGAATCAAGATTTAGATTGTTTAAGTTTTGCATGACGGAAAAAGTGGACTAGTATCTCTTGTGCATTGGTGATAATTTTCTAGACTAAGTTGTGGATTGATGCACTATCTTTGGTCCTAGTTTAGGAGTTCATGTCTCTGAAATTTGTGCATTCCCTATTTTTCTTTTCACTTAACCAGTTTAGGCTTTTGCTTTGTTTGAGGACAAACAAAGGTTTAAGTCTGGGGGAGTTGATAACACCGTATTTTGACCGATTTTATGGATCGTTTTGAAATATTTTTTCTATGTTTTTAATTGCTTTTAAGTACTTTATTACGTTTTTCTAGTATTTGTTGTTCCAAGACTCTTTTCAGGTAACTTAGGTAAAAGCTTAACAAAATGGATAGAAAACCAGATTTCAGCTCAGAGTCAAACCGTCAGAAGTTCACCCCTGATTGAAGGCCTTCTCACCGTCTGATCCAGCTCAAATTTGGAGACCTTAAAGATGGAAGTATCAGCTTTCCAGCACACTTTACAGCTTGGCAATCCAATGGTTCAATCAAACGATATACGAAGAGCAAGATGTCCTGTAAACCAGCCGGCAAGCGTTTCCACCCGCGGCCAGCAGAGCATTTCCCGCGGTCAGAAGCACCGCGACCGCGGCCAGCCACCCATTCCCCGCAGTCACACTCATCCCGACCGCGGTCAGCCAACTCCGACTTTGAAGGCCTATTTCTGAAGCCCGTATCACTTTCCCAGCCTCAATTCTGGAACCCTAGACACCAGAGAGTATTGGAGACTATAAATACATGTCATTTAGGTCATTTTTTTAGAAAAGAAGAGGAGAGACGAAATACTTTACAGAAATTTTACTTTACGCTTTGTTTTTAGGTTTTAGGGAGAGAAAGATTTGTCTCTTGAACCCTTGTTCTTTCTTTTTCAATTTCGGTTTCTATTCTACTTTTTAATCCTATGTTTTTGATTTCGTTCATCATGTCTGAGTAGTTTTATTGTTGGGATTAAGGGATTTTTGATGGGGATCTATATGTTCGATGAGGATTCCATAAGCTTTTAAGCCGAATCTTAGAACTTTTTCTTCTGAATTCGTTTTTACTGCATGAGAGTAGCGTCATGAACTACAATCTGATCCAGATGCTTGGTGACACGAAAGTGTTCATCCGGTGTCAGATCTAGTTTGGGAGAGCAAAACAAACATAGGAGTGGAAACCTACCTATGGGCGATTTGTGAATGCTGACGAGTCTTAAACATAATGCATCTCTACTTTTCCAGGGCCAGAGTAGAAACCTACTGGTCAGGGTTGAGAGAGATAGTTGTCTATGATCACGACAGTGGCGTATTCATACGTCCGTGACTCCAGTTCGAAAATTTTAAGCTAAGATCTTATCAAATTTACTCTCTAGCAATGTTTTGAATCGTTCGTACCCCTGAGAAAACTTCCCTGAAGCCCAGCACTTTCTTTCTTATAGATTCACACCGTTTTATTTCAAGCTTTAGTTCAATATTTTCATTCCTTTTCAATCGATTTTCATTTAAGCAATTAGGTTAGCCGATTTCCCGTTTTTACCCGTTTTCGTTAAGTTTAGTTATTAGGTCATTTTAATTCCCGTATTGTCTCTTTACGATTCGTTTTTACATTTTAAACACACCACCAAAACCCCCACAAAACCGTTTGGTTCTAGACTTCCTTACTTTATATTTCTTTCGAAAGCTTTTGCAGAAAAGATCCTCATTCCCTGTGGATTCGATCCCTAAGTTACTACAATCGATCAGCTGTGCACTTGCGGCTATTGATTTCATTTAGGGTAAAACTTGACAACTCTCGACACGACACACCACACCAACATCAGTGGCGTTCAAGACTTCCATCAGCATGAAATTTGAGTGTAAATACCCATTTACAACCCACTGCCTTCTTCCCTGGTGGTAAAGTATCAACGACCCATGTATCTGTTCTCTCCATTGCACCAAGTTCAGTATCCACTGCATCACACCACTCTTTAGTATTCTTTGCCTCAGTATATGTATGAGGGATTGAAATTTTGGTGATGGAATTGATATAGGATAAATGAGATGGTTAAACATTATCGTAAGATATGGAAGATGATATAGGATATACAAGATCAGAATGCATTGAATAGCAATGATAATCTTGTAGATGAGCGAGTATTTTCTTTGTACGAGAAGAAGTTGGTGATATGGGAGAGTTGTTAGAAGTATTAGTGTTTGAATTGGAATACCTGAAGGCAAAGAATCCAGTGGTGTGAATAGATCCAAAGATGATATAGACTTTGAATCTGTAGCCAGAGGAAATATGTCTTCATGAAACGTCACATTCCTTGATATAAACACGGTATTGCTCTCCAAGTCAAGCAATTTATATCCCTTATAACCAGCAGGGTAACCCAAGAACACACAAGCATGAGAACGAGGTTGAAACATATGCCTTTTTTTTTAGAAGTGGAACCATATAGCAAAGGCATCCGAAGGTTCTGAGCTGTGAGTAGTCTGGAGCCTTACCAGTTAGAACTTCATATGGAGTTTTGTTCTGCAGAAGTGCAGAAGAAGTTCTGTTAATGAGGAATGCAGCTGTTAAGACATAATCTCCCCAATATCCAAGAGGGATTTGAGCTTGGAACATCAGTGCACGAGCTAAGTTTAGAAGGGGTTGATGTTTTCGTTCAACTACTGAATTCTGTTCAGAAATTTCCCGGCAAGAGTGAAATACAGTTATCCCTTTTTCTTGATAGTAGGATGTGAATTTCAACTCAGGAGCATTATCAGATCTGACAGATTTGACTTTACTGTTGTATCGGTTCTCGACTTGTTGTATGAAAGCAGGAAACACAGATAGAACTTCATTTTTTGATTTGAGAAGATACATCCATGTAGCCCTGAAGTGATTATACTCTATAATTAAGAAATATCGATATCCTTCAACTGTTTCAACTGAAAAGGGTCCCCATATATCAATGTGAAACAATTCAAATGTTGTATTACACATATTATTTGAAGAGGAGAAAGAAAGCTTCTTCTGTTTTGCAAGATGGCAAACATGACAGAAAGCTGATCCTTTATTTTTATGCTTGGTGGTTCCTAAAATATCAGAGATGGTATCCAATCTTGAGAAGGAAGCATGACCGAGTCTCTTGTGCCAAATACTCACATCTATCACTGCATTCAACAAAGCTGATGAAGACTGAGTGTCCAACACATAGAACTTTCCAATGATTCTACCCCTTCCAATTGTCGACCACTTGGTAAAATCCTGTATTTCACAGCAAGAAGTGTCAAATATAACTCTGGAGTTAAGATCTGTAGTCAAGGAGCTTATACTGATCAGGTTCAGTCTAAATTCATGGATGAATAAGACATTGTTGAGAATCAAGTCTTCATTGATTCATATAATCCCTACTCCACTAATCTTGAGATTAGATCTGGTGGGGAGATTCACATAACTCACAATAGAAGTATCCAAAGAGATGAAGAAATCTTTATTGTGAGAAACATGATGAGTAGCACCAGAGTCTATCACCCAAGATTGAGTGCTTAGAGTGTGTTGAGAAACAGCGAGGATCCCAACAAAGCAATAAGTAGAGGGGGAAAAGGAGATATCCGAATAATCACCAGACTGAGAAGGACTCGCTTCATAAGAAGGGTTAATAGATTAGTTCTGAAGTTGGGAGCTGAAAAGAGCGATGAAACTCTGTATCTGATCATTTGAAAGGTTTCCAATAAGACCTTGAAGATTCGGAGGATTGCTCTCAGAAACTGGAGTTAAAGCCACTTGAGCAGCAATAGGAGGAGTCATTTTCTGAGTTTTATCCGAAGGAGTTTTGCCTTTAGGAGTGAAGCCAGGAGGAAAACCATGCTTCTTATAGCATCTGTCTGCAATATGTCCAACTCGGTTGCAAAATGAACAGATAGGACGATCTTTGTTTGGTCCACTCTGAACATAGCAAACAGCATTGGGAGAGAGAGCATTTTAAGAATTTGAAATGCTGCTGGAGGACTAACAACATTAGAGAAATTCTTCTGATTCTCATGATCAAGGATGTTGTAAACTTCAGCAAGGGAAGGCAGAACTTTCTTCATGATGATTTATCTTCGGATGATTGAATATGACTCATTAAGACCAGCAAGGAACTTCACTATCTGAGCTCGTTCAGCCTTTAATTGTAAACGAGCAACTTTCGCACACACACAAGGTTCATCAGGTTCATCAGTACTCTCAAGGTTACTCCACAATGTTTTGAGAGTTGTGTAGTAATCCGAAAGACTCATAGAACCTTGACGGAGGTCTTGGATTTCTTGTGTGAGATTGAAAGTCTTTGGCAAGTTAGTCATATGGAATCGACTATGTAGATTTTGCCAAAAATATCAGTAGCATCACTCAACCGCAATATACTACGATAAATCTGAGGTGATACAAAATTTAAGAGCCACGATTTGACCATACTATTACATCTAGACCAGATCCTAAAAATGATTTCAGATTCAGCAGGGCGAGGTAATGGTCCATCTATGAATACAATCTTATCCTTACCGTCTAGAGCAATAAGCATCACAGCATTCCAATCATCATAGTTTGAACCATCGAGTCTCATAGAAATGATTTGCAAACCTGGATGATCAGCATTTTGCATATAGTATAGAGATTGAGTCGGATCCTGAGAATCTGGTATTGCAGGAACTCGCAAAGATCCAGAGTCTTGAGGATTAACCACTGGATGACTATTCGGAGCTAGATCGGCAACATCAGAAGAGGATCGAGTCGACTTTCGAGCTGAACTCATCGAAGCTTTCGAACGAGTGGATCGTCGAGGAATTGCTTTTAAAGACACCATCGAAGCTTCAGGATAAACCATAGGTCTCGAAAATGGAGCTTAGAAAGGACAATGCAAAGAAGAAAATGAGGGAAATAGAGCTTTGATGGCTCTGATACCATATTAGCGGAAAATTTGGAGAAGACAAAGTTTGAGAGGAAAGTTTGTTGGAGAAATTTCTCATTAATTCCAAATGAAGTCTGTTACAATCTTATATACAAATGAGTTTGTTATTAAAATGTGTTCTTCTTCGATGAAATGAGGGATAAAGGCTGATTGGTACATCAACATCGACAACTAGTATCGGCTAGGATCCGAACAATTTTGGTATGTGAATTTGTATCCAAATCCCTAAAATTGAAAAATTAAAACACCTACTAATTTTTTTTGGCTAATTCGTGCATGCATTGACTTTTTCTATTAGTCAACTCTATCAAACTTTGAACGGAAATAAGTCAGGTAAGAATCTTTGTTGGAAAATTTCCTCAAAACGACGTAGTTTTCACTCTGTTTTTAATGAAAATAAAAAACATCAACTTTGGTGCTCGAACCCACAAATTCAGTAATTAAAAATGAGAACTCTACCAACTGAACCATACAAACTTCATTGTTATTGATATCAAATACTACCGATACAAGCTTCATTGTTATTGATATCAAATACTACTTTTGTAGACATAACACAATCTGTCAAATAATTTGATGGTCTATGGCACGGGAACGAGCTTATCTTGTATCCCAAAACGACATTGAAGCTCCCTCCTCCACCGCCGAAAATTGCCCATAAAAGATCTTCACTCATCGAATTCCAACATCGAATTCCAATCAGATGGGAATGTTTGTTGGAAAATATTCTCAAAACAATGTTGTTTTGAGTTTTGTTAAAAAAAAAAAGAAAGGAAACAGTCATTGTGAAATTCGAACATGTGATCACAATATTACAAGCTACGCACGTAGCCAGAGTTGTGCCCAGAGATTTCTAGCCCGTAAGCGAACTTAAATAAATAAAAAAGACACTTACCGTCTCAAATCTACTCTAATAAAAGTAGAAGTTTGAGGCTCCCCTATCCACATCAGCTTTTTAAAAACTTGAGGAGAAGACGCCACGTCAACATTCCAAGTCCATTCTCTCCTCACATAAACAATAATCTATCACCAATTGAAAGATTACACGTGTATTTGTCAATGTTCTCGCTTTGCCTTCCTTCTATTATCACAACGGTTCACATTGAATTAAAAGTTACTAGATCAAATGCCTCGGCTCCCTCAAAATCAACGCTCCTTCTTTTTCTTGGCAAACTAATCTTTCTGCTTTCCTTTGCTTCATTATATTAGATACTTTAGACCTGTTTAATGATCACCTCTTTCTGATGCAGGAAAGGAAGAGAAACGCAAATGGAACTCCTTATATCAGCGCAAGGAGTCCAACGATCCAGATTGGAGAGGTAAGGCCCTCACCGTCGTTTTCTTATTCAAATGCATTTTCTATGCTTTAGATCCCAGTCACTTGACTACCAACATCAATGATTTCCGAAGTTCAAACCTTCAAATCATCCTCCAATGGTTAGTCTGTCAAAATTTGTCTTCTTCTTCTCGATATCAGCTCCCCTGTTTTTTGTAATCATGCATCTGAGCATTGTGATGATCTAATCTCACCTTCACTACAGTAGCAACACTCCAAATCGAGCAAATAAAGAAATCCAATATATATATATATATATATATTGGATTTCTTTATTTGCTTTTTGGAGTGTTGCTTGTGTATAATATATATATATATATATTAGCTGCGACAGAAGAAGAGAGAGAGAGGTTGGAAATATGAAGAGTAAGACTACAAAGAAGAAAAACACGTCAAGTAAAAGGTGTGTCTCTTAAAACTTGCTTCATTTGTTATTCTTTAACCAGTTCATTTGGAGACTTTTTCTAGATTGTATGCTGATTTTTTCTCTGCTTTATTTTTCCCCTGTTAGACGTCGGTAGAAACGACCAGCCACGCCTAGCTCCTGCTCCTACGTTGAGTATGCTGAAAAAATATACAGGTTATCAGAATAGTAGGTTTTGGTAGAAAATATTTTCCTGGGTTATAACTTGAACTTACATGCTAAACCAGCTATTACACTCGAAAGCTGGTGTCTAAAAACAGGTTGTTCATAGATTTACTTACTCTCTTCTGATAAATTTTCTTGCAACAACCACTCACATATAAGCATCTCGATGATTTTTTTGTAGTCAATAGATCACAGCTACTCTCTTCATATTTTCCAAACACTTCTTGGTTGCACTCATCTTCCCTGTAACTTGCTGTTTCCGATCTCTTATACTAAGCGCCTCAGAATCTGGATTCTCCTTATATGTAGAGACATAGTCTTATTTAGGAACAGAGTTCTAAACAAGGTGATTGCATGCAACTGTACGATTCTGCTTTCCATCTTATGATTCTCCCATGTGCTATACTAAGTGTTTTTGAGTCTAGATTCTCCTTATACACAGTATGCCGAACGTCATAAATAGAGTGTAAAGTTAGGTTCAGAGTTCTTACATTTATTGATTGCAGGCCGACAACATAGTTCGACAACAGGTTTCCTATTTCTTTCCAGATAGATCGGTACTGAATTAGTTTTAAATAGCTTGAAATGGAAAATTTTTTGCTTGAGATGTTAGGCTAAGATACGATGTCATGATCTTCTATATCAAATTCTGACAACTAATACTAATCATGTATTATATAATTATCCTCCACTTTTGATCATCTCTTTACCCCTTTTACTCGCTCATTCAAATAACCTCCGACCTGATAATACCTAGGAGATCGATAAAATATGGGCATAAATGGGCTCAGCAATGATAACCATTGTCGACCTTTCATGGCCTCCCAAGTCATTAAGTCTGCCAACGTTTAGATAACGGTCCGTCTATGTTTCTAATAGTAGAGATTCTGTAAAACGGTGAAGTCGTCAATGCATGGGCCTCCGACGTCTACTTTTCCTTCGATTAATGACAATTTAATCAGCCTGCTATACGGGAATGCTAAAAGGTTTATTCCTCTCATTAGTCTTTGTGTCTATTTTTATCTTTCTACCTCTCAGGCTCTTTGGGTAATAACTACGATTTCAATTTGTTTTCTTAAAAGTTGCCACCAAACAAGATCAATAAAATGTGTATGCCAATTAAACGTTGGCTGCAGTATTGGTATTGATTAATTAGGTTATAGTTAATTTCATTCATGGGTGGGAATCTTTGGTGGGTTATACATTAGACAATGGACTATGCTGTATTTCACAAAATCAAATGACATGCATATGGTAAGAGAAAGATGAATCTCAACCAGTGAAAAGGGAAGTCCAATATAGTTCATCCTCTTCCCGAGTATTCTGTGTTGGTTTTGATTTAGTTTGGTAAATGCCCGTTACTACAGGAAAAAGGGTGTATTATCACGGCCAACGAAGATAGGTATCTCAAAAGTTCAAGAATGAATAAGCAAGACAAAATGAATTAACCAAAAGAGGGTAGTGTGTTTGGTCACAAGTTAAAAACTATGTCTTTATTTACATCAGAATGCTGGAATAAGAAAAAACGAAAAGAAGCTAAATAAACAAATAGGCCATCAAAATGAATGAATGAACAATTCCTGAAGAGTACCTTCTTTTTTATGCTTGATTCCTGAAGAGACACTATTGAATGCACAAAAGTGAAAACAAAGTTTTATTAATTAAATTAGGCGGGCATGTTTATATATTCTCATCCGACTATTACTCTTTCGGACTTATGTGAACGTTAAATTAGTTTTATGCCTTTCTTATAGATTTATTTTCAGATGAATTGCCGAGGGGGAAAACTAACCTTCACTTTCCACATGCATTTCGCTCTCTTTTTCTTATCCAAATAGCGGAAATCACATACAACACTACCCTATTTGTTAAGATTCAAAATCAAGACCCCGAAAACATTAAGAAACCAGTTCAATTTAATTTACCCACATAGAAGATTATGATTGTTCTTTTTTTAAAAAAAAGAAAAATCAAATTCTATGGTAAGGAAACTATTTAAAGATATGTATAGGCTTACAAAACATAAATCACACAAATCAGGTAACAAGATACGTACTAAAACATTTCTAAAACATAAAATTTAAACCTACAATAACATATGCTTCCGTGCGTAGCTTAGTGATGCTTTTGATCGAAGACCCGATCTCGAGTTGCCTCAGTAAGCATTTAGACACTTAGATGTCTATGCCTCTTAACCGAAGAAACCCAAATGTTGAATCCGAAATCCTTTTTTCCTTGTATTGCTTCTTTACAGAGAAATCTGTTTTTTTTTTTTTACCTTTTGGTAGTTTTTATCATGTATATCTCTTTTCAAAAAAATACAGTTCGATCAAAAATACAGTTTGAAATATACAGTTTTGTATGAGAAAATAAACAAAGAAAACATGTATTTTAAGCATCTGCATATATATTTTAATAAAAAAAATTTGAATATATTAAAATAGTAAAAATATATATAAAAACAATCCGAGCGTAGCGTGGAAAATCACCTAGTCCATATAAAACTAATTCACAATGTTCCATTAGATCATTCTCTTTTTTCACATTCATTATTATCTTCATCTTTATCTTTATTTTTTTTAACCCTCTTCATTCACTACATCCATTTTATTATTCAAATTCTCTTCATATAGCGTATTCAACTATTCATATCATTTTTCTCATTTAAGTCATCTTTATTCACTGCATTCGTATTCTCTAACCATCTCCAGAAACACCATGATGCTCATCATCTTTTTCTATAGATTTATCAAGAGTTTAATTAGGTTTTTTGAAGTACCTGAATAAAGCATTCACTGATTTCTTTTCTTTTTCTCTTTTCTGTTTTAATTTTTTTTTCATAGTTTTTTTAAGGTTGTTTTCAGACATCTATGTAAAAAAAAGTTACAACAAATTAGCAAAAAAAAATTATAATAAGAAAATAATTAGTAATTTTTTTTTTGTTAAAGTGAAAATAATTAGTAATTTAGCAAATACCTACTGAGATACCGTTTGATAATTATGTTACTAATTATTTTTTAGCATTTGCTAGAAAATAATTAATAATTTAACAAATACCTACTGATATACCGTTTGATAATTATGTTATTGTTCTAAAAAGAAGATAACTGAAAGCTTCGAAACTTCAATAATGAAGAAGGTGAGTTGAAGATATACCGTGTATTAAGCGGCCAACTAAACATTTTTGCGACCATTACCCTACCTTTTTATTTGTTAAATACTTTTTTAATTAGTTTCCAATTTTATGAATAAATTTTATATTCTCTTAGCTTTCTACTATTCCTACTTAGCCTTGGATTTTTTAAAAAAATTTGATCCGTAGGCCAATATTTCTTACTCAGCTACATATATAGGCAGTTAGGCACGGCCCTGCATGTAGCCAACAAATTATCAGATACGGTTTATATGGACATTACACAATCGGTCAAGCTTCTTCTTAGATATATTCTCTCTGATTCGTGATTTTTTCCAAGCTAACCTCGTGATTTTTCCAAGCCAACCTCGTCTTAGATATATTCTCTCTGATTTCGATTGCCAATCGATAACTTGATCGATGTGAAGATATCGTCGATGTAAATGGTGGGTTTAGATTATACGAAGATGAACAACAATAAATTATACGAAAATGTACTCTATAGTGTTTTGTGTATTGAAAGTGTATATGAGTTGACATCATCTAGCATTGATCGAGTTTGACAGAAATGCCTTTCAGTTACGCAGCTTTGATCTTCCTCAAGCTCGGTTATTTGAGCGTGTTGCAAAGTGATTTGCTTTGAGATTTAATTTATGTTTCTCTTATACCGTTTAATTATTTTGTTTTCTGTTGCCGTGAAGATTTAACTTTTCTTAAATGAGTTTTTACTCGTCTCTTGGAAACCATATTCCTCTACCTCAAAACTCCATTTCTGGTTTCTTGACCTATGCGAGATTCCAATCAACATCGATTATTTTGTCCCTGAGAGCAAGGGAAAACTCATGCATGAGAGCGTTCGTTAACATTGTTGTCGATTAGGTTTCTCTCTGAACTAAGGATCTGTTTATCTCAGCTTTCTCCAAATTCATCAGAGGCATGTGATGTGCCTCATATATCCTTGACCGAGTATCATAGTGTCCCGCATACCATGTGAAAGATTTTTGGCATGTTTGCTCTCAGCAAAGTCCAACCAAATAAGTATGAGCCTGCCCAAAAGAAACACAAAGCATATTCTCAAAATCATCAAAGAAATCAAGACCATTAAGATTCGCTTGTTTCTGTCTGCTGCCTTTTGTGTTCTGTTTTGTTGAAAGAGCTCTGAAACGAAAGCTTAATACAATAACAATGGAGGCAAATTTTAAAACCAAATTGAGAAGAAATGAAATCAAATAAGCTTTAAACTGATGATTAAATTTACATTCATTTCAAAGTTCAAACCAAACTCCAAACACACCACCACACAAACTCTTTTTTCAGATCTTCTCCAGCTTCTCTGCTTTCACAATCGGATTCGCCTTAGCGATCTTCTCCTTCCCAATCCTCTTGAAATCAAAGGAGCACTCGTGCTGCTCCGCGTACCTATGCGTCCCGCAGAACACGAACCCACACCTACACCTGAACCCCGTGATCCCCACGCGCCGCCGGCAAGTCAAACACCGTTTCGGATCTTGCGGCGGCGTCTGCTCTTCTTCCGGCTCAGCCGCCGCTCGTTTCTCCGGGTTCGTTTTGGGATCCGATGGAGTCGGTGGCGGTGGCGGTGGTGGTGATACGGAGGAGGAAGCAGCACCACCAACAGTTGAAGAAACAGCGGCGGCGAAGGTTTGGTTAAGGGCGTGTTTGGCGGAGGAGGAGTTTTCCTGTTGGTGCTGGAGATCTCGGAAACATTTGGAGCAGAGATTTTGCGTGGCGGTGCTTCCGAAGAAACCGCAGTTATTGGCGCATAATCGTGGCTCCTGGAGTCTGTGTTCCTCCGCCATGATCGGGATAATAATCAAACTCCGGCGAGAGAACAAAAAATACAAATTCCTAGAAAATCAACGACGGTAAATTAAATTAAATCATATTTAAATCAAATAGTTTGAATTCTAAACCCAATCACACAGATCCGTGATGTGATTACATAGAATCAATAGCGAGATCGAGAAAACAAATCATTACCTGGAAAGTAACAAATCAAAACAAAAAACAATTAAATAGATCTGTTCTGATTCGGTGAGATTAACGTATAGATGAGAGAATTAGGATTGACGGATGATGATTTGCAGTATATAAAAGCAGAGAGAGGAAATCGAATGGATTAGGAAAGGAAAGGAATCGTGAGATGAGAAAGGGAAAGAGGAAGACGAAGAAGAAATATGAGGAAATGGGAAAAAAAACTAACGACGAGGCAATCGAGAATTAAATTATTATTATTTTTTGCCGTAATATGGAAAATTGCAAAAAATGTGTGTAATTTTGGCTTTGAATGAACAAATTGATGGTTGCAAGGCTGTCATTGAAAGAAGATTCCAGAAAGCTTTCACATTAATTCATATATTTTATACTATTTATATACATTAATTCATAAATAGTAAGTATAATCAAATGTCATTAATTGGTTCGATCGTCAATTTATTTGAATTTTCTTTTTTTTAACATCTTTTTATATTAATTATTCCGTAAACGGATAATACAAATAGTTCAGTAGCCATATATAGGCGGACAATAATAAATATTATATGAATTACTACTTTTATATGATTTCTTTGCTAATATATCTGCTGCTTGATTGCGCTCTCTATTGACATAATCAATGGAACATAGAGGGAGCTTTCTGATCCACCATCTTATATCCGTCAGGGTATTTCCAATCTCTGTGTTTTCTCCACCTGTATTTATCAGCCGTACTAATTCTTTGTTATCACTTTCAAACCAAACATTTCTCCAACTTTGTAGCCATATGTTCTGAATAACATGTAAGAAACTGATTGCCTCCGCTTGAAGTGAACTTTGTGATTGTGGAAGTTGTCCATTACCTGATACAATGTGTTTTCCTTCGTGGTCCCGGAGAATCCATCCAACACCAGTTTTATCACTTGTTGAAACATAAGAACCATCAAAATTACACTTTAGCCATCCCTGTGGTGGGTTCTGCCAATTAGAAGAACGTTTTGATGAATCAACATTGACATTACGGCCATAGAAATCCTCATTTCGTATAACCGCTATCCACTCCTTTGCCCCTTGAATTCCACGTTCAGCATCTTCTCTTGGGTGAGAATTTCTTTTTTGGAATATAAATTCGTTCCTTGACTTCCATATATTCCAGATTGTCCAAAACGGCAAGACTCTGTTTTCCATAGATAACGTCTTTGTTTCATTGATGGTGATGAGTCGTTCGATGTTCTCTTCTAACAGTCTTGATGGGTTATCAAACAATTGTATATTGCAACAACGCCATATAGCTTGAGCATGTGTGCATTGAAATAAGATATGGTTAATCGTCTCATCCGCAAGGCAACATCGCTGGCAAAGTGGATTTGCATTGATTCCACGTGTACGGAGTCTTTCTGCTGTTGGAAGAGCACCTGATAACACTTTCCATAAGAAATGTTGGATCTTTGGTAAGATTTCCAACTTCCAAATTTTCATTTTGAGCTCAACTGATCCATTAGGAGGTTCAATGACTTCATTTCTCTCTGCTTCATGCGTTGCAAACCAATACCCTGATTTTACAGTGTAAGATGAATCATTGGAATATGGCCAGATATACTTATCTGCAACAGCAAATTTGGAGAGAGTGATACTTTTTACAATGAAAGCATCTTCCGTACATAATACATTTTGTAGTTTTTGCTCGTCCCATTCCCGTTTACCAGGTATCCATAGTTCTGCCACTGTTAAATTTGCATCGATATTATTACCCCGTGCTGCTCTTGGTGGTGATGTTGGAATCCAATGATCCGATGCAACTTTGATCTCTTTACCAGTACCTATCTGAATTCTTAGACCTTGTTTAAGAAGGTCTTTACCGGCTTGGATCGATCTCCAGCCAAACGAAGGTTGGCCACTACAAGTTGAATCTAAGAACCTCAACCTGTAATGGTACCTTCCCTTATAAATTCGGGCAAGTAGAGAATAAGGCTTAATGAGGATACGCCACGCTTGTTTAGCCAGAAGTGCCCTATTAAAGTGATAGAGATCTTTAAAACCTAGACCTCCTTCAGTCTTTGGTAGCGACAATCGTTTCCAAGCCACCCACGGTATATTTCTGGAATTATTAGCTTTGCCCCACCAAAATTCTGTTATCATGCTATTTATCTCATCACAAATTGTTTTTGGTAGTTGGAAACAATTCATAGAGTAAATAGGCGTTGCTTGAAGGATTGATTTGATCAAAATCTCTTTTCTAGCAGGAGAAAGGAACTGATGATACCATCCATTTAACTTATCTTGTATCCTCTTGACAACAAAATCAAAAGCTTCTGTTTTGCTTCGACTAAATTGTTCTGGTAACCCCAAGTATTTGCCTCCTCCACCAACATTTTGTATTCCTAATATGTCCTGAATCATATCTCGTTGTCTTTGTATGACTTTCATACCAAAGATGATGGAAGACTTTGTGTAGTTCACTTGTTGCCCTGAAATAATTTCATATCTCCTAATGATTTCTGCTATTGTTTCACAATCTGATCTTGTTGCTCGGCAGAAAAAAAGGGAATCATCTGCAAATAATAAGTGAGATACTGTTGGACAATGTGATGCTAGTTTCAACCCCTGAAATCGACGATTCCTCTCTGCAGCAGTTAACATTTGACTCATTACCTCTGCACATATAAGGAATAGATAAGGAGACAGAGGATCTCCTTGTCGAATGCCCCTTGATGGTTGAAAATTCCCATATGCAATCCCATTAATCAACACTGAGAAAGATACCGTCGTAACACAACGCATGATCCATTCGATCCATTTTTCACAGAATCCCATCTTCCTCATTACTTGTTCCAAGAAACCCCATTCCATTCTGTCATAAGCTTTGCTTATATCTGTTTTAATTGCAATATACGATTCAGCAACATCTTTTTTTGACTTCAGTCCATGTAATAATTCATGTGCAACCAACACATTATCTGTGATATTACGTCCTGGCACAAAAGCAGCTTGAGACTCAGAGATGATTTGATCCAGACATTCTTTTAGCCTCATCACTAACACTTTCGAGATGATTTTATAATGTACCGTACATAGACTTATTGGTCTGAATTCATTCATTTTGGTTGACACCCCTGTTTTTGGTAGAAGACATGTTTGTATGGTTCATCTGCTCTTCCATCTCACCATTTTCAAAAAACCTGCGAACCATACTGCATATATCTGGTCCAATATCTTGCCAGAATTGTTGATAAAAAGCCGCAGAATATCCATCATGGCCAGATGCTTTATCTGAACCGATTAGGAAAACAGCATTCTTGATCTCCTGATCAGTGATTGGTTTAGTCAAAAACTGGTTCATCTCTTCCGTTACCTTCTGTTGTATATCCTCAAAAACTTGATCAAGTGGTGTTGGGTTGGAAGATGAAAACAGTTGTTGAAAATATTCTTGAGCTACTATTGCAATGGCTTCATCACGGCGATGAATAATCCCATGATCGTCCTCAATCTGTTTAATGCAATAATGCGATTTACGTGCTTTAGTTAGGCCATGAAAAAACCTTGTATTCCTATCTCCAACTTTTAGCCATGAATTTCTGCTCTTTAGTTTCCAAAACTCTTCCTCATCCCGATAGGCGTTATTTAGATCTCTCCGCATTTGATGTATTTCTTCTGAGGTAATGGTATTATCTCGAATAGCTTGATCTATCTGCAAACGAATTATTTGTATTCTTTCTGCAGCATTTGTTCTGTTTCTCCTTTTCCATTGAGCCATTGCTCTCCTGCATTCTTTTAGCTTCTTTGATACTTTAATGTTCATGCTTGTTGGAGTATGCCAGTGATCTCTTACAACTTCTGCGAATCCTTCATGTGCAAATAGTCTTTTGTCATATCGAAAAAGCCCCTTTCGTATACGTGGTTCATACTCGATTGATACCACAACTGGTCGATGATCAGATTCTGCAAGTTCCAAAAATTCGGATTCTGATTCTGGATAGAGTGATTTCCAGGTTGTATTCACAATAACTCGGTCAAGACAGCATTCGATAACCTCTTTCCTTCTCTTTCCCACCCAACTGAATTCGTTACCCTTATGCTTGAGATCTGTCATATCACATACTTTCATCATCGTGTTAAAATCAGCATAACTGTTTGGATTTCGGATTCTTCCTCCTCTCTTTTCTGATTGTTTAGTGATTTCATTAAAATCACCAAACATCATCCAAGGCCCAACCCTTGACACGGCTAATCTTTGTAGCTTTTCCCATAGATGATGTCTCATTTTTGGAACAGGGTCACCGTAAATGCAAGACAAGTAAAACTGAAAAGACTTATATTCAATAAGAAGATCGATGAGTCTTGCATCTGCGGAAATACATTGAACTGAAACATGTTGCTTCCAATAAACTACTAATCCCCCACTTAACCCCTGAGGACCTACAATACACATATCATGAAACCCCAAATAAACCCCGATATCACGAACGTAGTCGTCATTTTGCTTCGTCTCAATGAGGAACAGCAAGTCCGGATGATACAGCTTCTGCATCTCCTTCAGACGTCGAACTGTGAGGCGCTATCCTAAGCCTCTACAGTTCCACACCTGAGCTCTCATTGGACCGGTGGTGGATTCGGGCCCACCGCGCCTCCGTGTTGTGTAGTGGCTTCATCCGTATCTTCATCATTCTCGCCATAATCAAACTGCAGCTTGAGGAGAGAGTTTTCATCGTCAACCCTTTGTCTTTCTCCATCCACAAACTTGTCCACTGGTGTCATGTTCAGTCGTGGTCGCTTAACCAAATACCCTGCATCAAAAGCATCCACACCATCTGTAACCTTTTCTGAGATCAGAGGTCTTTTACCTGATGACTTAGTAGCGGAGCCATCCTCAGAAAAGGATACCGAGTCACCAGTGAAGAAACTTCCATATTGTTGAACCTCTATGTCGTCGTTACTTCCATCATTCGTCGTATAAGTTTCTGGTACTGGAGTGAAAGCCCTCAGCATTGATGGGTTCCCATTGTTCCATTCCTCTAACAGGTTTTCCACGAACCGGCGGCGACGCAGAACTTCCTTCCTGCCATGTTTCTTCACCATGGGTAGTTCGTAGTCTTCAAAACCCACCAATTCCCCCTGCTCATCGTACAATTCATCATTATCCACTTCGTTATCCGCCTGTACGGCCTCCATTTCCTGATTCCCTGGGTTCATTTCTTCATCTTCTGAATTAACTTCTGGATTCTGTTGGTTTGGTTCCTGCATTTCCTCTTCTTGTCCTTCCGGCTCATCTTGTGCATCGTCATTATCATCATGTGGATCCTCTGGGTCATGATCTTCAACTACACACTGCCCCGAGTCATGTGTCATCATCCCACAGATGTCGCAAAAACCCCTTAGTCGCTCATATCGGAATTTGAGTAAGGTGCTGACCCCCGGTGAGAATTGGAAGTTCTTCTGGAAACGGAGAGGGTTATCGACATTCCAGTTGACTTTGACACGGACGAACTCCACCATTGGGGCAACTTCTGGGTTGAACTCCACTTCTATTACATCTTCGCCACTCAGTATCTTCCCGATGTGTTCGATAACCCCTTGTGTGAGGAATTGTAGAGGGATACCTCGGATCTGGACCCAGAATGGGATATGAATGAGGTTGAAATCATTCATCTCCGGGCTCCAACGGCGGAGAATTAGCATTCGATCATTGAAAGCCCATGGTCCTCGGTTGATGACAGATTGCATCAGATCTTCTGACGGGAAGACAAATTGGAACCGACGTCGTTCCACAATACGCCCAGAAATGATTCCCGACAATCCCCAATTTCTGGGTAACACGGCCACAATTCTGCGTAGGTTTTGTTTCCCTGGCATGAGAGAGCGACCCAATAAACAGAATTGGTTCGCTGTTGCAGCAGCATTGCATATTTCGGGAGGAAGTGGCACCGGCTCATCATTAACCCCAAGGTTAATGTCCTGAATTGCTCTTCTTAAGTTTTCAGCCATTTGGAATTTCTCTGATTGATTTCGAAGTTTAACCAGTAAAGAGAGTAAACGAATAAAAACGTAATGAGGATCAGGAGGCCACTTACATAATTTATAAATTCCAGACAATTGGGAGTTAGTGAAGAGAACGACATCGAAGTGGAGCACGATCCCCACTACGGAGATGGAGATAACGGCAAGAGAACCGTCGTAAAACCGCTTCAAACCGTCATCGATTTCGGAAGGTGTCGACGTTCCTTCGGGGCTTTTGATGAAATGAACCGGATTGACACCAACAAAATATACTTAGCCAGAAATTTTTAACCGAATCTGGGAACCGTACCAACCTAAATCGAACTTTTCTGTCTTTCGTTTCCATTCGGTTTAGAGGTTTAAACCGATCCACAGCTTTCAAAATTAGGGTCGGTTATCAGTTCAGATTGGTTCTGCAATACCAAACCGATTGGTTCTTTTAATTTTTTTTTGTCAGAAACATCTTATACAAATTATACAAAAATTTAAAAATAAAAAAAACCGTTCTCTCCTTCCTCCACGAATCGGCGTACTACATCCTTTTTCGGGCGACAGCTTCGACCACCGATTTTTCCTTTTTTCTTTTCGTTTTCAATTTAATTCACCACATTTCTTGTTATTTGCAATTTTTTGGGCAATTTATTTTTCCAATATTATAGAAACCAATTTCTTTGACATCTATTTCATCACCGCTCTGGTTTAGATCTCTTTGGTGACATCTAAATGTTGGATAATGATTCTCTCCAGATTTAGTGTTGTGGAGGTTATCATTTTTCATTTCTTCTTAACTTGTTGTCGATGACGAGGTGACATAGTCAAAGCTAAACCCTAATAGAAAGATTTGGATATGAAAGCTTTGGTATCCATTTGTGGAAACAAAACTTCATACAACATAAGTATTGAGTTTTATCATGAGGTGCGTAATTATAAGATTTAGCCAAGAATTACTAATCAAACACACAATTAACATAGAAAACAAAAATACGAAAAAAGAAAATAATGAATTTAACTATTCGTTAACGAGTATAACTTTACTTTGGAAAGCATTTAAATTCACTTTAGAAATTCACTTTACATGTTGTGTCATTCTTAACATATGGCGCATATATTGCTTATATAATAATTTTTTTTTCAAAAGTTTTGTGTACCGACTTTGTAATCGTATTTTGATATTAATGGAATTGTTTGTCGAAAAAAAAAATTACGAAATTTTAAATATACCAAATAACCAAACCAAAACAGATTAAGCAAATTAGCCGAAATTATCCAATTATAACCGAATTTCGACACAAAAATCGAAATTTTGATTAGTTTTGGTAAAATTTAGAAAAACCGAACTAACCAATAACCAAACCGAGCCGTAACATTTTCGGTTAATTTTGGTAAGATTTTAATTACCAGATTTACCAAAAAACCAAAAAAACGGACCAGGTAGGTTCGGTTAATCGAAACTCCAGGCCTAGAATATACCCCAACTTCTCCTTGATTATTGGTGCATAACTAAAAGTAAATCAGTGTGTGTGACAGAACTAAAAAGTAAAAACCAACGCGGAATAGAGAATCTGATTTAAAAAGGCTTAAAGTAGAGTTGCATAACTGATTGATTCTCTACGCATAGTTTCCAAAACGGCTATGGATTCGGTTAAGGACTCAAACCATAAAGGTTTTGTTTGGTACACAAAACTTAGAGACTAACCGCAACAATGTAAGCATTCCAAGCATCGCACTGTGGAAAGCTCTTGACTTCTTCGTACTTGATATCACGTCCCGCACCAAACCCATCTGTTCTACGCATTTCAGAAGCGTCTGGCATTTCTCTGAGCCAAAAATGGACTGATCTAAACCCTGCTTCCTCCATACAGTCCTTTATCTCCGGCAATGACCACCTACACACACATGAACTCAAGACTTCTGAGGAACTTAAACGTGAATCATAGGTTTCATGTTCAATAGTGCAAGAACCGTATAAATCTATTGTTAAGGAAAGCAAAAATCTCAATATAACGTTAAATATCGGTTACATGATCCACCAACACAAGGACAACTCACTAACATGATGATCCGAATCGGCTGCACTACAAGATACCTAACTCATCCAAACCAACAATAAAAGCTAGGAATGCAGGAACCTAACATGACAGATGAAACATCATCCTTGAAAAGCTAAGCAAGCCCTCTACAAGTATATAACTATGCTAATGTAAGATTCTCTTAAGGCTTGTACAACATTGCAGAAAGAATGGATCTGGAAGCGGAGAGTAGAGGCCACTTACAGTCTCCAGCTATATGAAAAAGCATGGCGAATCTTCCTGTTCTGCTTCTGAAGGTGATAATGCAGACTGATCCTTGTCTTGCGGCTTACAATGTCAAACTCAGCCTGCTCCCATGTATACTGCCAAAAGATATTTGAATAGTCGTTAGTACGGTTACTCTGGCTCTGACACGCACTTTTACCAGATAAAGGATAAGAATTTAACATTTTTACCGTGAAACTTGGGAATTTCCGTTGAAGCTTCAACTGTCCCTCAGCAGAAGCACCTCCATATAGATCCATCACGAAAATACCGCCTCTCTTTGACAAAGCTTTACGTGCATTCTTGAAGTACAAAACCAACTCCGAGCGTTTGTGGAGACAACAGCAACTAAAATTGAAAGCACACACTATATCCCTCTTCGGTAATGAATCAGGTCCATCTTTCTCTAACGATTCAGCACAAGGATCAACCAAATCTTCACTATCCCCATCATCCAAGCTGATGTTCTGTATCAGCTCGTGTGATTCGGATTTCACTAGCTTAGCCTCATCAGGGGCCAAGACATTACCATGGAAAAGCGACATTCTTGAATACCCGTCAGCACCAAGCTTACTTATGTTGTTATCCATGCACCATTCTAGTGCCTCAAGGTCAAAATCTAGCCCTATAGCAGTCCTTCTTGTGTCAGTCTTCAGCCACTCCGCACTATCCCAAACAATCAAATCATTTCGTACCTATTTAGTGAAGCAAAATATACGTATCTAGTGACGCATGTTTAGTTACCTTAAAAGAGCAGTTCCACAGAAATCTTCTTGGAAATGGAGAGGCTGCCTTCCACCCACATACATCAAAAAGAACTTCTGCAAGTAGCTTATGTCTCCTTTTGGTGACTGCACCAAAACACACATAATACAGTAATTCAAAGCTTAATGCTTCATTCTGTAAGAGATACAGAGAACGCAAAAAAACTAACTTTCTTAGTTCCATAAACTCAATGACCCATCACATCCTAAATATTATTCTCTTCACTGGAAGAGATTTAACTCCAAAGCAGACAAAAACATAAACGCAAGAGAACTAATGTCTAAACAGTCTAACCAAAGCAGTCGATGTAATCTCAGGAACCTAAAAGGGCAAAACAAAGAGAGTCGCGAGTTGCTAATTATTTTACCTGAACCGATTGTTGGTAGAGAAGGAACTTCGAGGGCAAATCCGATGGCTGAAGCTCGTCGTTTTCCTCGTTTTCTTCTTCTTCTTCCTCAGAGTTTTCTTCATCTTCGTCTACGGAGGCAGCAGCCGGAGGGTGTTGATCGTAGAAATCTTCGCCGTCGTTCGAGAACTCTCCTTTGTGGCGACGCCGATTTGGTTTCTTGTCGCGTTTTCCCATTTTCGTCCGATTTCGATTAAAGGCGGAAGAGAGAGTGGTCAACTGTTTTTGACTTTTATCTTTTTCAAAGGTTCGATAAAAGTGCCCTAAACGCTGTTGCCACTTATGGTTTAGTGCGCGTTTGCGTTTCCGATTTATCAATTTAGGTGTTGATTGGTTCATTTGTTATCACCCGTAAACATAACGATTGATAGTAGTTAGTGGCGTTTGATAACAATCATAGAAATAACTTCATACTTCTCATTATCGTTTTATATCGCTGAAATCTAAAAACTTATTTCTGCAAACGTTTGTGGTTGCAGACGGTATCATTCTATATCGTTTTTTGTAGTTATACTTTTTTGTTTGTCAAACTTATAAAATGAATCAAATAACTTTATTTTGTTGATTATATTCAATAAAATTAAAAATATGAAGAAATTATTCCTCCAGCTACTTCATTTGAACAATATTTTAATGAGCTTAGTGTATCCAGAAATGGTTTACCAGATTACTAATATGTTATTGTGTTTTATCTATTTTTATGTATTTTCAAGTTAATTTGTTATTGTATTTTCTATTTTTATGTAATTTTAATTTGAAAATTATTTTGTCATTGTATTTTCTGTTTATATATATGTTATGATTGTTTTTTTTTTTATGTTTTTCTTATCTAAATAACTAGTTTTATAATTTATAATAAAATTATGTGTTAAAAATAATAAAATTTTTGTTTAAGAATTAAATGATAACATATAATAGCTGAATGATCAAAATATAAAATAATAAAATCTATTCTAAAATGGAGAAGATGAATAGTGTCACTCCATATATAAAGTCATACTGTTCATATCTTCATTTTGAAGGTGGAAATAGACTAGGGTTGGAGAAAAATATACTTGGAAGTGAAAATGGAATAGGATTGGAGAAGTGCCGTACTTACACTTACGGTGGCTTAAAGCAAGTTTAAAAAAATATAACCTTTTTTATTTAACAAAAATATAAAAGTAATAATATTATCTAAAACAATCTTCCATAATATTGATAACATAACCAAAAATAAAGAAATTTTAAAACATATTATTATGTGTTTGTTTCTTTCAGTTATTTATAATAGCTATTTTTTTTCTTGTATTCCTTTGTTTGTTATTAACTTTACTAAATATTACTGTATGCATAAATTTTTCATAACAATAAAAGTGATAATAATAACTTAAGTGTTATGGTTTTCTCAAACTAGATTTCAACCATATTTATTAAATTAAATTTACATATAAGGGTAATCTCTACAAAAAAAAATGTGGCCCTCTCATCTTATAATATTTTTGGTGGTTGTAGGCATTTGCCTAATTTTTAATACATGAGGCATAGATCTGGGTTTAAGATTGTCTAAAGCTATGAATGGTGATATAGTAATAAAATGTTTTTTGAAAAAGTAACTTAAATCCACATATTGACACCAATCACAATTATTTACATACATTTGCATTTTTTGGATTAAGAATATGGTACGGTATAACTGCGGTACGTGCGGGAAAATATATTTGCGGGAGAAATGCAGTTAATATATAATAAACGATACAGAATAATGTTTGATTAGTGAAAAAACAGCTTGTGGTCCAAAATAAAATGTTTGAATGGTGAACAAAATTACAGCGGAGCAGATTACAGAGTATAGATAAATATATTAGAAAAGTATATAATAATTTGTATAATTATAATTAAATTATTATTTTTGATCAACAAAAAAACAAATTTACATATTTATGAACTTCAAATATTCAAATTTTATTTCAAATAAAATTTTATTTATTGCGATACAAATAATGCTAAACAAGATTAAACCATAAGTACAATACAATAAAAACAATCATCAAATATTTTGATTTTACAACATATCTGCAATTATGTCTCTTATTTGCTCCATATAGTGTCCATCAGTTGCCTCTGCTCCTTCAATGTCATTTAATCGTATTCAGAATCTATATTGTTCATTTCCGTCTCTGTCATTGTATTTGCAAAATTTGGATCTGTGAAATATGAAATTTTGATAAAATTATTTAATCCTATGTAGCCATTATTACTCTCTTTAGGATTTTAATACGATATCCTGGAAATTCTTTAACAATTCTACATTTTTTCTTCCAACATCCAAAATTTCTCTCGATAACAGAACACATAGATGCATGATTTCGATTAAAAAGTTCTTGTTTTTTCTTAGGAACAGGACTAGAACTGAACCGAGCCATATGATATCTCACAACTCTGTTTCGTGATGATCTATATGGAGCAAAAAATCCTTGTCTGTTTAGATAACCAGAATCAATGAGATAATACTTCTCTGGTGGCGGCAAAAGGAACTCATACCATTTTCAAAACGATGTATCATGGCATGATCCTGGTGCTCCATTCCAAATATATGTGAATAACATATTCAAATCACATATTGCCATGATGTTCAAAGATGGATTATCATCTCGATCCCAATACATTTCTTATAATTCTGGTTTCACTTTTACGCATACATGAGTCCCATCCATAGCTCCAACAAATCCACAGAAATATGGCAGTATCTTCGATCTTGTATAAGTCTTTCAGGAACTCAGTCTAGGTCTTCTCTTGTTGGAGTTTTAATATTACCACATGACAGTAATTCAGTAGTCCTAAGAACTTCAATAAATTTTCTTTGCACAGTTTCTTGATTTTGACCAAGTCTCAGACCATCTCCAATGTAAATCTCCATTTTATATTCCAAATTGGAGTAACTCCAAAATAGAGTTGTGTTTTGCTCCAATGCATGACTCCATTTTTGACTTCAAAAAAGATTATTCCTAATAGATTCTATTTTTTCTTTTACTTTTAATAACCTATAACTTTTAAAAGTTACAAAATAACCCATTTATTTTATTTTATCTAAAATATTTATAATTTACGAATTTAGTAAAACTAAATATTTATTAAATAAAGAAAATTACATAAAATCATAAAAACATAATAAATTTTAATAAATAAAAAAAATACATAATATCATAACACTTAGGAAATTTAAAAATCATAATTACGAAATTTTTCCTACAAATGATCAATTAATGCATTCCGAAATGAAAAATGAGCTTCGTTATCTTTGATTTTTCTAAATCGACCGAGAAACTCTTTGAACCTGATATTGTCATCATCAACTTGTTGTGTATTTTTCAGTTTATTTTAAGTTGTAATCTTTTGAAATAAAAATATATTAAAATATTTATGATTGTCTATTATATATTTTTTTAAACTATTAAAGTCCTATAATCTTGTCAAAAAATCTTATAAACATGAATTATAAAATAAAAAATTAATTATTTAACCGATAGTCATATATATATATACATGAAGACCATTTTTTAATTACATATATATAAAATTCAAAGTGGTATGTGTCACACAAATATTAGGTGGATATCTGAAAAAAGAAAATGCATATAGCCATATATAATGTCGAGAATGTTGCTTGCTGTGTTGATAAGAGGTATAAAATTATAAAGATTTAATATTTTAAGGTTTAGGTTATAAATAAGAAAGTATTTCTGCAAATTATGGAGCAATCTCTATTTTTTCTCCATTTTGCAGTAAAAAATAGAGTAGGGTTGGAGTGAAATTTACTCCAAAATGGAGTTTGCAGTAGAAAATGGAGCAGGGTTGGAGATGCTCTCAAAACAACATCTTTTTGAATTTCTTTTTGTCCATATATCCATAAAAATATAGTCACGCTTTCTTCAATGCTCATATTTAACCTTGGTTTAAGACCGTAATTTGTCTGTACGTATCACATAACATTATAAAACATGGCCTTGACATTCGTAGTAATTGAGGACATACCCTAGCATCTTGTTTTAGCCGAGGCCAAATATTTGTCCATCCCAAACCTCTGTCTGTTAGGTCTGATGCTCTTTTAAAATTTTGATGATAGTAATTCAAACTTAGCTGATTTATTAACTCCGTAAATTGCTCATTTTTCAAATTCCACAATTCAATTCTCTCTTTGTAACTTAGGTTGTGGATGCCTTGTGATCGTAACTGACATAAACGAAAAGCCTGAAATTTTAAACATGAAAAAAAAAATCATTAGAAAATATAAATTTAAATTAAAACATTACACAAAAAGTTGAAATAAAAAATATAAAATATTTCATTTTATAAACGAGAATATTGAAACTCAATTGTTACAGACTAATCTTCATCTTCTGAACAATTTTGACGACCTTCGTTTACATTTGTGTTTATTTCTTGTGGGGTACTCCATATATTAAATATATCTCCTGATCTAGGTACTTGATATCCAGTTTCAACATAATTTGTGAAATCAAGACCGCATGATGTTGTTGGTTGAGCGTTTGGTAAAGCTCCTGAAGTTTCTTATTCGTTAGTTTTCGTACTTCCTACTTGACCTCCAACTGAAAATCCATATTGAACATTGACTGGAGTCATTTCTGATAAGCTGCCTTGTTGAAAGTCTTGTGTCTCACCTCTTACGTGAAAGTTCGATGGGGAAACCCAAGGTTGAAAGTTCAGTGAAAGCCCCCATTGTTGAGCATTTGGGGTTGCCCCATTGTTGCGCATTTGCTGGTGTGCCCCATTGTTGTGCATTTGGTGCTGTGCTCCATTGTAGACACGCTTGAGGTGAACCCCATTGTTGAGCATTTTGTGGTGTACCCCAATGTTGAAAGTTGGAGGGCCGTAACCCTCTTGAATTTTTCCCTCCGGAAGATGGACTACCAGATGATAACCCTCCTGAATTTGGACTTCCAAATGATTGGCCGGAACTTAACTGTTTTGGCACATCTTGGTTGTTCCGTGAAACACTTGTCATAGCTTCTAGCAGCTGTAGCTTATCCTCGTCTATGTCTTCCGCTATATCAATGAAATACTTACGCTAAAATATTTACTCTTTCAATGTATTAAGGCATACCCAGTAAAATTTAGTGCCTTTTGGAATTTTTAGCGCAAGGAATATTTCGTAGTCAGCTTGGTCACAAGCACCTGGACGAAGTTATTGCAAACTTTGTCGTTGAAACTCTGTATATATATCCAACAATGGTTCTTGTATGGTTGTCTCGAATGATTGTCTTCTACGACCTCCTCGTGAACCACTCGAAACAGAAATCCGTGATCTTCCACCTAACTTTGTGAATTAATCTCTTGTCTAACGTTAGACCGCAAATTGACCCTCCCTCGTTGGCCTCTACGAGCAGAATTTTGGACTGGTTCACTTCTATATTTATTCGAATGGCATGTATCGTCGTCAATGGTTACACGATAAACTTCTTCTTCATCTTGTGTCTCAGGAACTTGTGTTTGTTGCATATCACCGCTGTTGATGTCTGAGTCCTCAAAGCATTCTTCATTAAGTGCATCTTCGTTGATTAATTCTTCTCTTCTTTGCCATGAAACGTGTTGAGATTGTGAGCAAACATCATATAATACAAGACATTTTACCATCACATCCTAAAATTCTGGTGGCTGTCGGTTAAAACTTTTTGTTAATATGCATCCCTAAAAATTTCAGAATCATAATTTTTCTTGTTTCCATAAGTTGAATACATATTTTTCGTTATTAGAAGGATTAAATTGTACTTACGAATTCATGTTCCTTCCAGCATTCTTCAGATGCATATATCATGGATGTTTCAGGATCAACCGAGATACCGGTATAATTCATAAGAGCCTTCCATCTCTTGTATCTTTTTTTGAATTACAGCACGCTTGTTTTGGAAGAATACATACGTTATATTCAAATTGAATGCTCAATTAAACTTTTGAACCATATACTCTCTACCAGCAGCCGAAACATTTTTGAGAGTATAATTATCCATAGCAATTGCTTCGTTAAATAATTGAATTAGTGTTTTTTCTTGTATATTGGACCATTTGTATTTTTCTTTGTTCTACAATTTTTTTTAAATTACGTTGTTACTTATGATAGTATATATAATAAATATATAATTGAAAAACAAGATAATGCATTATTTACCCTAACAGTTGTTTTTGTGGGAGGAGTTGAAATGTCAACTGAACAAATTGATCTTGTTTGTCTAGAGAAATTCGTGTTGCGCGACCGATTATCCAACACATCTACATTTAATAAAATCCAAACATTAGTTTAAGGGTTTTAAAAACTAATATTATATATTTCTAAATAATTATTTTTCTTGTTTTAATAATAATATTTATATTTAATTTAATTTTTTTACTAACGGCCAATGTATATAACTAACACCAAAAAATAAAAAACACAGATTTTTTTTTTAAATATCTTGAAAAATAGAGAAAATTTGAGAAAACAAAAATTGGTTTATATTTTGAAAAGTACATCATTTGTTAATTTTTTTTATTAAAATACACTTAGTTACATATAAATGACTAATTTAACTTAAATAAAACTTATTCTAATTTTAATATTTAGATCATAATTTTTACTTTAAAACAAGAATAAATCTCTACATTACAGATCTTCAAAACAAAATAGACTATTGAAGATTTTATTTTGTATATTTACGTTATGGCTTCACCAAAGCTGATTTGTTGGAACTATTCTTAATATTCTATTGTTTTCAGTTTTGAATTGTTGTTTTATCATAATTATACTTCTTTTGAAAATAGGTTTTTTTTTTTGAATATGAATCATAATATTAATGATTTCTTTTGGTAAATAATAAAAAATAATATATAAATAATTGTTCATATTAATATTATAATTGCATCATCAAGTATATTCAATCCAATTTGGTATGTGAATTGTTAAAAAAAAAAGCATAACATTTTATATATAATTTAAATTATGAGGAGATTTTATATTAAAATCTAGTTAAATTTAGAACAAAATTTAATTATTATTAATGTAAATATGATTCAATTAGTTAAATGATGTTATGAAACAATATAAAATAAGATGAAAAACTGGAATTGGCTTCAATCGAGATTGCCCTGCTTCTTAGGCACATGAAACTCTCTTTCACTCTTGGGACTGACTTGCCCTTTGACCTTATTGGAGGTCTCTTGCTCGGCCTTTTGGTAGCACAAATAAAGGTCCTGTGTACCAGCTATATACCTACAAACTTTTCTTCCCTTCTTGGATTGTTATTTAATTTAATTTTATTATAACATATCGATGATTGGTATAGAAAAAATAAACTTTAAAACACCAATGTATATAAAACTTACCTAATGAAAACTTAGGCTGTGAGAGAAAAAAATAAGAACTTGTTTTTTTCTTCTTTACTCTTCTTTCTCTCTGCGTTTTTTTTTAATGATTTTTGTGTACATGGCTTTAGCAGCATGGTAGGTATTTATAGGATAATTTAATAATTAAATATTAAAACTAAAAGAAAAGAAAAATATATATTATCGAACGCGTTTTCCGAAGAAATGCATGATAAAACCACCATTAAAACGCATGATAACACGTTTTCCGAAGAAACGCATGAAAAAACGCATGATAAATGGTGTGGTTCTTTTTGAAGGGCGGTCCAACCTTTATCCATTGGATAAAACCGCCAATTATTAAAAAAAAAACATGCAATTTTTGGGAAAAGTTGCCTGATTGGTGATGTCTCTGCGATTTTACCTTTTTTTTATGAAATCCATTTTTTACCTTTCACCATTCATAGCTTTCAGAGTGTGGTATGGTTCAACTGCGGTACGTTTGGAAAAATATATTTACGGGACAAATGTAGTTTGTATATAATAAGCAGTACATAATAATGTTTGATTGGTGAAAAAATAGTTTACGGTACATAAACAATGTTTTCAATATAAAAAATACTATCTTTATCAAAAAACTATTATTAAAATAATTATTTTAACTAGTTTTGAATCTAATTAAGGTTATCAAAAATATATTTATAGGATAAGTACGATCAGTACAAAATAAAGGGTGTAGAATAATATTCAATTTCACAAAAAAAACAACTTGTGGTTAACAAAAGTTTAAATGGTGAAAAAACATCATAATAAATTGTATACAATGTTACATATTATATTTTAAAAAATATGTATTAACCATTCTAATTACTTATAAATTGATTAGTACATAACCTATTTTTTACTATTACATGCTAACATATTAAAGTTAATTATATTAATCTATTAAAAAAATATACCTTTTTGAGATCAGAAACGATGGTAATAGGTTAAATATAATTTTTTGTTTTTTTCTATATATATGTCAACTAATGTGTTGTAAACAATTTACATCAACTTTTTGTTAATAAGAAAGTAAATAAATAAAAGAAAATTAGCATATTTTTTTTATCCACGGCGTTATTTTATTAATACCACTGAGTAAATGCTGCAAGACTAAAAAAAGCAGTCTAAGAGTTAATTAGATCTTCTGAAAACCGCAAATAACTTTTGGAATAATTTTTGAAAAACACAAATAATTATAAAAACTTGTGTGATTGGTGTTTATTTGCGTTTTTAATTTTTTTTTTTTGAAAATCGCACTTTTTGTTGTCACCAATCAGAGCAACAATTTTCATTTAAATTTCTTTGATTAGTGAAGTGGGTGTGTTTTTCAAAAAAATCTTTTGAAATCCGTACTCCATGCGTTACCATTCATAAAGAAAAAACAAAATTACTCACACTTTCCAAGACAAATGTTTTACTCAGTAGACAAAAAACACATCTAAATTTTGCACCGCATGTTAAACCCCAGAGGTACAAGTAAAAATGCATATCTTTGGATGACAAACCATTAAAAAAATAATTTTGTTTATAACTAATTTTTTTTTAACTCTTTCAAATCACATAGTTTCTCTCTTCTTCCCACATATACAATGGATTTTAAAAAAACACATTTTCCCCTTTTAATTTAAATACATAAAGAAGTCACATTTAAATAAAAAAAATTTGTTAGCGATATTTTGTTTTTCATATTTTTTATAACCTTAATTAGAATAAAATTAGTTCAAATAATTATTTTAATAATAGCTTATGATAAATATAGTATTTTATGATATTCAAAACAATTTTTATGTACTGCAAGTTGTATTTGTTTCTTATTAACCATTCAACCATTATATTGTACCGCTTATTATATATAAACCACACTTGTCCCGCAAATATATATTCTCGCACGTACCGCAGTTAAACC
Source organism: Eutrema salsugineum (assembly GCF_000478725.1). Classification (NCBI taxonomy): domain Eukaryota; kingdom Viridiplantae; phylum Streptophyta; class Magnoliopsida; order Brassicales; family Brassicaceae; genus Eutrema; species Eutrema salsugineum. Next base: position 2,013,924 of record NW_006256908.1, on the reverse strand, counting down.
ATACCACACTCTTAGGCCTTGAATTGTAAATGCGTTTTCTGTATTGCAAGATGTTATTATGTGGACCGTATGTTAGTATTACCAATCAACTACAATTCATCAAGTGCGGTGCGTTATTGCTGTTTTCAGTAAAATAATAAAAAATTAATAGTGTGGTTCAGTTTTGTGAAAAAATGTTCAATTACGCTCTTAACAGTGTTTATGGTAGTTATTTGGTGCGTTATGCGGTTTTTATGTGCGGTTTTTGTTTTTATATATACATAAATAGAGATATCAAAAGGAAATTTTTTAAAAAAATATTAATTGAAACTAACAGTAAAAAAATTAACTGAATCAAATTAAAAGAACTGAATTAAATAGTCATAAATATTTGAGTAATTTTTTAAAAATATGTTAGATATCCAAGCCAAACTGAAATTAAACCAATATTTGACTAATTTTTCCCGCATATATTGTAGTTGAATTTCTTCCGTACGTACCACAGTTGAATTCTCCCGCACGTACCGCAATTGAATTCTCCCACACGTACCGATTTAAACTGTACTGCGGCTCCGAATGGTGACAGCATTTTTGGCTGTGCAGAAAAAACGATTTTAGAATATAGTATGGTTCAACTGCGGTAAGTGCGGAAAAATATATATGCGGGACAGAACGGTTTATATATAATTAACGGTATAGAATAATGTTTGATTGGTGAAAAAAAATTTGCGTTCAACAATAAAATGTTTGAATAGTGAATAAGACTAAAGCGGTACAGATTACAGATTATAGATAAATTATTAGAAAAATATATAATAATTAGTATAATTATAATTAAAATTATTTATTTTGGATAATGAATAAAAAATTATATATATTTATGAACTTTAAATAAAATAAAATGACAATTCATAATAAATAAAATACAATAGAATAAAAGTTTTTTATATAACTTCTGAAGAAATAATATCATAATAAAATTATCAATTAAATTAAAATTTTTAAAAATTATAATGAAATAAGCCATTTGAAGATTATAACAACTTCACTTACTAAAAAAACACATTTAAAATAACATAATAGAATTTTTTCAATTTAATATTATCAATATATTATAATAAATTAAAAAAATACATACATCTTTTAGATAGAAAAATGGATAGCAATGCGTCTAAATTATTTTGTTTACTTTGAGAAAATAAATGAGTCGAACTTCATTCATCTATCCCTTATTTATATCTAAGAAATCGCACCTGAACACAGTGAAATGCCTCTGACGAAGAGACATAATCCTATGTTTTTTATTAATTAACATTTATAAAGTAAACAGAAAAAAGAAAAATAACTGTATTTTTTTTATTCTGCATTTTTTTCATTGGAAAGCGTTAATAAAATCCATGTTGTTAATAAAATCATCACAATTAATACTTGAATATTCATTAATAATAATTAAGTTTTGTCAATAATTAATTTTTATTCTTGTGTTTTATTTTTGAAAAAAAATATAATATTTCCATTTATAATCAATATAGCATATGGTAGAAATAAACTATAAAGTATATTGGGTATGTATAGCATAAAATATATGTTTAATAATTAAAAAATAAAATATTATTAAAAGAAACTGCTATCTAAGTGCGGTTTTTAGTAAAAACCGCTGGGTTATAACTGTGTCCGGTTTTAAAGATGTGATACTTTCTTTTACTCATAAGATAAATCCGCGTTTTGTCATATTTTTTTAATTAAAAAAACGTTTATGTATTAAAAAAATTCTTGATTGGTGAAAAGGGTGCGGTTTTCTAAAAAATCATTTGAAATCCGCAGTGGTTAGGTTACCATTCTTAGCTTGCACTTTAAAACCACTTTTCTCGCACAACCTAATATGCCGTCACCATTAGGACCCTTAGGCAATGAATGGTGACTGCGTAATTGTGAAACGCGGGACGGTTTTAGCCCACTTTCATATTACTAATTAGCAACAATGTATGAAGTGTGGTGCGGTTTTTTATTTTTAATAAAAAAAAATATAAAAAGTATAAATGCTGTCCAAATTTTGTTAAGGGATTTGTGAAATCGCACCTAATAGTGTAAACATTAGTATTTTGATGCGTTTCAAGTGTTTAGATGCGGTTTTGTATATATATATAATTATATAATTATTTAAAAAATAAAAAATATTACAAAGAGTAATATATTAGTTACAAAGATTATAATACAATTATAAAAGTTGACATCTTAATTAAATCTATGGCATCTGCAATGCCCACGTTTATCATGTTTTGTTTTCGATTGCCTAAATATACTACAAATAAATTAACTAGTGCAACAGCACGATATTTGTGGAGCACTGATGGACACCACCGAGGTATGCATTGGATAGCATGTCATAAGATGGGTAGAGATAAGACAGAAGGGGGAATCGGGTTTCGAAACGTAAAGTATTTTAACACGGCTTTGCTGGCAAAACATGGCGACTGATTGATAGACAAAACTCATTATTTGTGCGGGTCTTTAAGGGGCAATACTTTCGGAACACGAGCCCTTTGGATCCAGTATGATCCTATTCACCATCCTATGGATGGCGGAGCATAATCTCGGCTAGATCTCTGGTTAATAAAGGGCCAATCAAAAGAGTTGGTTCGGGACACTCAATCTCTGTATGGATTGATCCTTTGATACCATCTTCTCGCCCGAGATTCAATTGTAAGGGTTTTAATTATTACGCAAATCATGGTTAAACATCTGATTGATCCATTGACAAAGTCGTGGAATATGGTTAATCTCAGAGGATGTGGACATTATTCGTGGAATTCCCATTAGTATAGGTCTGACCAACACTTACAAAAACCGGAAGATATACGGTCAAATCAGGATACCAGACTGAGCATGACTCATCAGATAGAGTTACTGATGATACCTATGGTCCAGACATAAAGGCATTACAAACATACACATGGAAAGTTAAATGCTCTCCGAAGTTAAGACACTTTATATGGCAAGCACTATCTGGGTACATTCCAGTGTCAGCTAGGCTACACACCCGGGTAATACAATGTGACACACAATGTGCACGGTGTGGAGTGGAGGAAGAAACTATTAACCATGTCCTCTTTGAATGTCCCCCAGCTTTGCAAACTTGGGCACTATCCCAAATACCGGCACCTCCGAGTGTTTCTCCAATGACATCGGTTTATTCAAATATGGATCATCTCTTCTGGAGAATTCCTAAAGAGATAAAAAGTACACAGTTTCCATGGATTGCATGGTATATCTGGAAGGAAAGAAATGAGAAAGTAATTTCTAATATGGATATAGATCTACGAATTACACTGAAAATAGCGGAAACGAAGGCAACATTATGGGAGGAGGCTCAAAGAACTGCATAGGATTCAAGCCCCATAAATACGAATTTTTCTTTGATATCTTTGATACCTATAACGTATGATGGATGGTGGTGTTATATTGATGGTTCTTGGAAAGATACGGATGTATCTGTGGGTTTAGGATGGTACTATTTTAAAGAGGGTGCTACAGACAATTATAGGCGCCCAAAAAGTAAGGTGAAGTCATACGCCTCTGCATAAGGATGTGGAAGCCCTCATCTGGACTACACACTGTCTGCTAGAGAACCAGAAGACGGCGATACCTTTTGCAACAGACTGTTTGAAATTGGTGAAGATGGTTTCTACACCCGACGAATGGCTAGCATTTGCTTTACACTTGGAGGAGATTGTGAAAATGAAGGACAGATTCAGCTATTTCTGCATATCACATATCCCACACGCGAAAAATTTGAAAGCAGACAATCTAACAAGAAGTGCCCGGGTCTATTTTCAATATGTTATTTATGTAAACTTAGTACCACCAGTTTGGTTAATCAAACCGTTCTAGGTACTTGGACAATCGACATAAAAAAATTATAAAAGTTGACAGTAAAGCATTTGAAATTATGGAGAATAGTAAAAAGTTAATTCATAGATCAATACATTTTATTTTGAGAAATAATATTTTAATAATATAATGTATTAAAAATATCAAATTAGAGTTTGTAAAATTAATATTTTTATTTTTTAAAAAATAAAATATTTATGTACAAAAAGATAATTGTTACAATAAAATTACATAATTTTCACATTTCAATATAATATTTATGTATAAAAAAGGTAACTGTATTTTATTTATTATGAATTATAGTTTTTTCTCATTTAGCAATATATATATTCAAAAAATAAATTTAAATATAATTTGGATATTTAAATTCAAATATATAAAATTATTTTTCTTTAACCAAAACAAACAATTTAATTATAAGTTGTTTTTATCAACCGCAATCTGTTTTTTCACCAATCAAATATTATTATACACTGTTTATTATATACTAACCGCACATGTCCCACAAATAATATTTTTCTGCACGTACCGCAGTTGAATCGTACTACACTTTTAAACCACTTTTTATGCACAACAAAAACCGCTGTCACTATTCAGACTTTTAAGGGTGTGAATGGTAACCATATAAAGCATATTTTATTAAATGTTGCAGTTTATTTTTTACAAAATAAAAATCATTGGTGGTTTTCTCCAATGGATAAAATGTTGGACCGTATTTCAAAACAGATGACACCATTTATCCAGCGTTTGTTTTGAATAACGCACTGGAGAATAGATTTTTTTTTGTTTTTAAGGTGTGAATGGTGACTTAAAGGATGCGGATTTCGGGGAAAAAAAATAAAAATCGCAAGTTGTTATCCAATTATTTAAAAACAACAGTAATTTGAGTTTTGTAAAAAAAAAGTTTGTGGATTTTGGGACAGAAAATATAAAGGACCTAGTTTTTATGTAACATATATGCTTTACCCAGCGGTCGAGTTGAATTCCACGCTAGATAATAACCTTTTTATTATAATAATAATATTTATTTTATTTAATTTATTTAAAATTACTATATATAGCTTGTCACTTTTCCCTAAATCACATGTATAAGCAAAGATAAACAATTCACTTTCCTAAACTCTCTACAGTCCCAGGCTGGACACAATTACTTGATAGTTATCCCGTACTCGTTACTTGCCTTGTACCCGCCTTGAAAAAACAAAGACTTGTCGTTATCAAGCCGAGTAACACATCACAGAAATTTATTACTTGCAAGTACGGGTCAAGTATCAAATATCATTAATATTTTTAATACTTGTCCCTTACTTGTCTTATTACTTGTTACTCATTACTTGTTAAAAAATATTTGCTACCCATTTAAAAATACTTGTTACTTGGTTTTAATCACATATCAATATTTCAATTTAATTTTTCGTTAGCATATTTATTGACTTTTTGTATGATTTTTTTATTTCAAGTATTTAGGTTCAAATAATCAAATGTTCAATTATTTTAGGTTCAAGTAATCAAGTACTTGAGATTTAAGTAATGAATTTTGGCAAGTAACAAGTCAGATCAAGTAACTTGCAAATACTCCAATTTTTCGCAAGTACTTGATATAGCAAGTACTTGATATAGCAAGTACTTGTTTTAGATTGGTCAAGTATAAGTAGCAAATTGAATTATTTGAACGGATCGCCAAGTAGCAAGTACCGGAAAATTAGCAAGTATTTGTCCCGCAGTAGAACCGTACTACACTCTTAAACCGCTTTTTCTGCACAGTCGAAAAAGCTGTCAGCATTCCGAGCCTTAATTAGACCTAATATTTAATTACTAAATTACCCTATAAATACCTACAATGCTACTGTACACAAATACACAAAAATCATAAAGAAAAAAAGGAAATACAGAGAAGATCAAAGAAAAAAAGCAAGTTTTTGTTTTTTTTCCTCTCACAACCTAAATTTTCATCAGGTATAATTTTATATACATTAATTTTTTTAAGTTTGCTTTTTTTTTTAATACCAATCATAGCTATTTTATCAAAAAAAAACTCAAATTAATCTTATTTTGCATTGTTGCATGACATCATTTAACTAATTGAATCAAATTTATATCAACAATAAAATTAATTTTTTTCCAAATTTGATTAGATTTTTATATAAAATTTACTCATAATTTAAGTTAATATATAAACTATTATGCTTTTTTTTACAATTCACATACCAAATTGGATTGAATATACTTGATGATGCAATTATAATATTATTATGAACAATGACTTATATATTATTTTCTAGTATTTACCAAAAGAAATTATTAATATGAAAAAAAACTATTTTCTAAAGAAATATAATTATGATACGACAACAATACAAAACTGAAAACAGTAAAATATTAGAATAGTTCTAACAAAATCAGCTTTGGTGAACCCATAACGTAAATATACAAAAGAAGTACCATTAGTATCAACACTATCAAAACTTTACTTAGAGTCACAACACCTAGCTAGCACTTGGATCAATATAAATAACAGATTATCTCATGCAACACCACACTAGTTTCAGAGTGTAATCTATACAAAATTCTATTGTAGCAGGCTTATCTTTGGGTGTGTTGAACTTAGCGATAGGCATCCCACATGTATGCTTCTTTTGTAGAGTTATTATATGATGACGGTCAAGTCAATTTCTATCTATTTTTTTTTAAGTTTCCAATGATCATTGAAAGTCTCAGAAAGGAATCCATAATCATTAGAAGCACATGAATTCTTTCGTTAGTCGCTAGTAAGAGTTCATTTATTTGTTTTAACTGGTTATAATTTATAAGGCTAATTCAACTTTCTCTATTGTTTTTGACTGCTGTTAATTATGTTTTTGGGCATCAAACTCGACATGACCAGCTCATATTTTTTGTTTGAATCATTGTGGCTAACAAAAATATTATGACAGGTAATTGTGTCTATTTGCAGTGGCCCATGGAACATCACTAAAAACTTCAATAGTGTATTTTGTGTTGAAGATCCATAAATGTAGATATTTATTTTTGTTTTTTAAAATAAAAATTATGATCTAAAAATTAAAATTAGTATAATTTTTATTTAGGTTAAATTAGTCTTTTATATGTAAATAAATTTATTTTTTCAAAAAATTAAAAATGATGTATTTTTAAAAATATGGACTCATTTACAGTTGTTTTCTCAAATTTTCTCTATTTTTAAGACCATTTTTTAAAAAAAAAATTCAAAGAGCACTAAATTTTAGTAGGCATGCCTTAATACATTGAAAGAGTTAATATTTTGGCGTAAGTTTTTCATTGATATAGTGGAAGGCATCGATGAGGATAAGCTACAACTGCTAGAAGCTTTGACTGGTGTTTCACGGAACAACCAAGATGTGCCAAAACAGTTAGGTTCCGACCAATCATTTGGAAGTCTAAATACAGGAGGATTATCCTTTGGTAGTCCATCTTCCGAAGAGCAAAATTCATGAGGATTATGGCCCTCCATCTTTCAACATTAGGGTACACCACCAAATGCTTAACAATAGGGCACCTCAACCGTTTCCACAATGGACACACCACCAAATGCACTACAATGAGGCACACCACCAAATACATAACATTTTATTGTGGACTACAAACTGTTTTTTCATCAATTGAACATTATTCTGTATCGTTTATTATATATTAACCGCACTTGTCCTACAAATTTTTTTTTTCTGCACGTACCACAATTGAACTGTACCAACTATTAAACCACTTTTTCCGCACAGCCAAAAACGCTGTCACCATTCAGAATTAAGTACCATAATATTACTAAACGCAATTTTGGGTGATATTCCCAACAACTAAAATAAAAAACATGTCATCATGAAACTTATTTGTTTTTAGATAATTATTCAATATCTATATTTTTATTATTAATTATTTTGAACTAATGGTTTTGATATTTAAGATTTAAAAAAAAACATGTCATCATGATTGGCGTGATGTTTGTTAGGAATTTTAAGGATTTTACAGCTTTCGCCGTTAATTTTAAACCATCAGACTTTTTTTTTTGTCACCATTCCATTAAAATGGACAGCCCATCAAGGGCAAGTACATGTGATACAATGGTTTAAGTCGAAGCCCAATAAAACCCAAGATAATACAACAAATACGTGTAATGATACATGTAACAACATAAACAAAAGACCAAACACGTGTCGTGGATGAAGGAACTCAAACAGCACCGCCTCAAAATCAAGTGGAAATGATATAGGCATGGGCTTATAAATAATGATAGGTCCTTGTTGCTAGTTCTGTAACTCTCTCAACAAGGATATAAATGGATACGAAGTGAAAGTGGATGGGACTCGATCAGCTGGTTGTGTAACTCTCTCTGATTAAGTCAAGGGATGGGATGGAAGTATTTCCCACGGTGGAATGATGGTCGCCACAAAGATCTATGGAATGAGATTTGATAAGACCGGCAAGAGATGGATCAAACACCAGCTCTTAAAAGAAGGATCAAACACCAACTCTGGACGAATTCAATGAATTCAATGGACAAGACTTTGCTTGAAGAAGTGCGTTCTTTATTGGTATTAGGGAAAAAATACACGGCTGCTTATATGAGACTTTATAAAAGAATCTGATGCAGCTTTGCCCTTCTTGAGGACTTGAAACAAATACAATTAATGACAAAAATTCTGGGACTCTAAAGAAGCAAGTACAGACTCGTGCAATAAATAGAGAAATATTCTAAAACTTAAAACTATGAATAGAACCTGTAAAATAAATAGACAGAAAACCAAGTTAGGCAAGTAGATAATTGTATTCATTAGCTTACCTTGGTAGATTGGACGGCTAGGATGGTATTAAGTTGGTGTGATGCTGATGCTGAATAGGGACACTTCCTTGTTGGGTCAGAGAAGTGGCAATTCAGTTGTTGGGCTGTCTTGTATAAGATAGGCTTCTTCTTCATTAGGCTCTTCCGGGCTTCTTTCTTGGACCATGGCCTTAAAGCTTGGGTACAAAGAGTCTTCTTGCTCGTGGATGCTAAGTAAGGCTTCAATGGCTTGATTAAACTCCTCACGCAAGACTCTAGTTCCTGTAATTGTTCTTGGTCCTTGTCTCACGGCTGGTATAGGTGGTGCTTGTAGTTGTATGCCCTCATCATCTTCTCCCTCTTGAGAAGGTTCTGTCCTCAGAACAGTTTCACCTGCATCATAAGGAGATAAATCAGTAACATTGAAAGTAGGAGATATATTAAACTCACCTGGCAGCTCCAACTTATATGCATTGTCGTTGATCTTCTCCAAGACTCGGAATGGTCCATCTCCCCTTGGTGCAAGCTTGGATTTTCTTTGCTGTGGGAACATGTCTTGCCTCATGTGCAACCACACCCACTCTCCTGGTTCAAAGGTGATCTCCTTGTGTCCTTTGTCAATTCATGCCTTTTCCTTCTTGTTCTTTTTCTCCAGCCTCTCTTTAACCTTTTGGTGCAGCTTTTTCACAAAATCAGCCTTAGCTTCTCCTTCTGCGCTCAAATAGATGGCTGGTGGCAAGTTAATAAGGTCTAAAAGCGTGTGAGGGTTGAACCCATAGACAACTTCAAAAGGAGATTGGTTAGTAGCAGAGTGTTTGGAACGGTTATAAGTAAATTCAATGAAAGGTAGACAAGATAACCAATTCTTGAGATTCTTACCAACCGTGGCCCACAATAAGGTTGAGAGTGTACGGTTTACTACCTCGGTTCGCCCATCCGTTTGAGGATGACAAGTGGTGGAGAATAAGAGTTTGGTTCCAAGCTTTCTCCACAGTGACTTCCAAAAATGGCTGAGGAACTTTGTGACTCGGTCTGAAACAATGGTTCTGGGGACTCCATGTAGGCGCACAACTTCTTTAAAGAAGAGGTCAGCTGTTTGAGTTGCATCATTGGTCTTGTTACATGGTATAAAGTGCGCCATCTTTGAGAACCTGTCTACTACTAAAAAATGGAGTCTTTGTTGTGTATCTTAGGAAAGCCTAGAAAAAATTCCATAGAACTGTCCACCTAGGGTGCATTAGGAATATGTAAAGGCATATGTAAACCGTTAGGGTGTAACCTGGACTTAGCTCAAAGACAAATGATGCATTTGGCACATAGCTTCTCCACATCTCTTCGCATGTGCTCCATCAGTACACTCAGCGTCTTAGCTCGGCCAAAATATCCCATTAACCCGCCTCCATGAGCTTCTCTTGTGATCAACTCCCTCATGGATCCTTGTGGGATGCACAACCGTTTCTACTTAAATAGAAACTTATCTTGTTGGTAGAATACTCCAAATGCGGCCTTTGTAGTTTCTTTGTAGACTTCTGAGAAGTCGGGATAAGATTCATATCCTCCCTTGATGTGTTCAAACCCCATGATCTTGGTTTCCATTGTAGAGATGAGAGTGTAACGCCTTGAAAGTGCATTGGCTACAATGTTCTCCTGCCCCTTCTTGTACTTGATCACATATGGGAAGGTCTCCACGAATTCTAACCACCGTGCATGCCTTTTCTTAAGTGTGATCTGGCCTCTTAAGTGCTTGAGGGTCTTGTGGTCTGTGTGGATGATAAACTCCTTTGGGAGCAGATAGTGTTGCCACGTTTCTAGTGACCTCGCCAAAGCATAGAGCTCTTTATCATAAGTTGGTTAGTTGAGCGTTGCCCCACTTAACTTCTCACTGAAATAAGCTATTGGTCTTGCTCCTTGAGTTAAGACAGCTCCTATGCCGGTACCTGATGCATCACATTAAACTTCAAACATTTTATCAAAGTTAGGAAGGACTAAAACCGGTGCCTCTGTGAGGCTCTCCTTCAGCTTATTGAATGCGGCTTCTTGAGTTGGCCCCCAAGTGAAAGTAGTATTCTTCTTGATCACAGATGTCAATGGGGCTGCTATTGTACTGAAATCCTTGACAAAGCGCCTGTAAAAACTTGCCAAACCATGAAAGCTTCAAACATGTCCAACCGTGGCTGGTGTGGGCCATTATTTAATCTTCTCCTCATCCACTTTAAGGCCCTGAGAACTTACAACAAATCCTAAAAACACCAATTGATCAGTGCAGAAGATACATTTCTTAAGATTTGCATATAAACCCTCTAATCTAAGCGTCTCTATAACCTGCTCTAGATGCTTAATATGATCCTTCAAACATTGGGTGTAAATTAGAATATCATCGAAGTAAACCACTAAAAACTTACAGATGTATGCTCTCAAGGCGTGGTTCATGAGTCTCATGAAGGTACTTGGGGCGTTTGTGATACCAAAAGGCATCACAAGCCATTCGTACAGACCCTACTTGGTCTTGAAGGCAATTTTCTACTCATATCCTTCCTTTACTCTCACCTGATGATAACCACTCTTTAGATCCACCTTTGAGAAGATAGTAACTCCACTTAACTCGTCCAACATGTTGTCTAGTCTCGGAATTGGATGCCTATATTTGATGGTGATGTTGTTAATGGCTCTACAGTCCACGCACATTCTCCAAGAGTCGTCCTTCTTTGGCACCAACAAGACTGGCACTGCACACGGGCTGAGGCTCTCTCTTATGTAACCTTTAGACATCAAATCCTATACTTGAGCCTCTAGTTCCTTCGCCTCTGTTGGATTAACCCTATATGCGGCTCGGTTAGGTAAGGGTGCCCCCGGTACTAGATCAATTTGATGCTCAATGCCTCTTATGGGTGGGAGGCCAGGTGGTATCTATTATGGGAAGACATCTTTGAACTTGTCCAGTAGCTGAGTTACCTCGTGTGGAAGCTCCTAGCCTTCTTCATTATCTGTAAACAAACTTCCTCTAAAGATCATGAGCAATACTGGTTGTTTATGATCAAGGTTTTTAAGAATTGTACTCGGTGAGACAAATAAATTGGTTTTACTTAGCTTTCTCCTTTTGTTCATGGTCTGTTGCATTTCACGAACCTCTGATGGCGTGACAGGGGCTAAGTTGTGCTTCTTGTTGTTGTGAGTGAAAGAATAGTAGTTGGTGCGACTGTTATGCACGGTTTCTTTGTCAAACTGCCATGGCCTCCCAAGGAGCAGGTGACCGGCTAGCATGGGTACAACGTCACACTTAACTTGATCACTATACTTTCCTATACTGAATGGTACAACAACTTGCTCCGCAATCCTCACCTCCGTGGTATCATTGAGCCATCTTAAACGGTAAGGACTTGGGTGCTTTGTCTTTTCAAAACCACGTTAGTACAAGAGCCACCGTCTATAATGAGGCTACATACCTTGTTCCCAATGCTACATCTCGTATGAAAGATGTTTTCTCTTTGAAGTGTCTCGGGATCACATAGTGCACCGAGATATCTTCTGATCACCAACATCTCCCCAACCTCAGGAAAATCGGTTATCTCTTCTTCTGAATCAGTGGCTTCTAACTCGGCTTCATCTTGTGACTCATACTCTCCCTTTTCTCTCAACACCATTACCCTTTGATTCGGGCATTCTTTTGCAAAGTGGCCCTTTCCCTGACACTTAAAAACACGTTATATCTCGAGACCTTTGAATAAGAGCCTTACCTTGCTCATTTTTAGCCGGCTTTGATGGTCTGGAAGCTGGTTTCTTGAACCGATTTTCCACTTCTATGGATTTACCTTTGTGCATTGGTTTAGAGAAGGGTTGAGTTCAAGTAGACTTCCTTCAGTTAGTGGTTGTTTTCTTCTTGAAATGCTGCTCAACTTGATGTCAAAGTGCAGCAAATCTTCCATGTGCTCATAGCTCTGCCACTCTACCTTTCTTGCGATTCTTTCTTGGAGTCCATCGACAAATTGGGCCATCAATGTCTCCTCTGACTCTTGAAGCTCCAATCAGTTTCTGATAGTCTCAAACTCCTCGTAGTAATCCTCTACTGATCTATTCTCCTGAGACAATTTTGGAAAACGTTTCTGTAAGTCTCTAAAGTAATAAGCTGGCACATACCTCTTTCTTAGATGGAACGTCATGTCCTCCCAATTTGTGATTTGCCCACGTCTTAGCCTTCGTCTTTCAGAAACCTATCGGTCCCACCATGTGAGAGCATGGTCTGTCAGTAGTAATCAAAGATATGGTCCATTCTTCTTTCCGAATTTAGGTAAGCCTCGGGGTTGACCTTTCCAGCAAAGGTGGGTGGGGTAATCTTAAGATCTTTGCCCCCATATCTCTCGTCTTCTCTATCTCACTCTCGGCTTCTTTCTCTTCCACGGTGCTGATGTTGGCCTTGGCCATGATCGTCTCGCCTGCCGTATCGTGGGTTTGGGTCAGGTGGTAGGTCATCTTCGAGACTTGGCATGTCTTCATCGGTTTATTCTTCACCATTGTCATGTTGTTGCCTTGGTTGCTCCCTCGGTTGGTTTCCTTTATTGTTGGGCTGAGCTGGTGGTGGCAATTGTTGCTCCATGAGGTTGAGACGGTCACTAACACTCCACATACCGTCAAGTAGCTGTTGCATGACGTCTGGTAGTTGTGCGGTGTTGTCTCCCATGGCTGATGTCTGCATACAAGAGCAAACAAAAGATCAAGTGCAAAAGAGTCCCTAGTGAAATAGGAGATAGCTAAGATGCGACTAAATGTGTATAAAGAAATTTCTTCTTTCTCTTTTTTTTTGTTGATACTAAATAAAACGACGAGGCAATGAGTAAAATGTAAACTCTTTCCTTTTTTTTATACGTGATTATGAAGACTTTCCTTTTTCGGCTAACTAGGGCTTTGACAGATTCTTGTTCTAACAATGAGCCGCAACTAGTTGATGCTATTAAAGATGCTAAGGGAAATGATTCTAGAGATGTAGATGAATGCTCAAGATGATATGCTATGTATGCGAATTGAATAGAACTCTTTGTTTTGGTTTTTGAATAATTATGCGACAAGAAAACGAAGATGCAAAAGAGATATAACCGAAAGGTATGAAAGGATAAAATCTGGTTTGGAACCTTTTTGACTCTGATACCAGATGATATAGGCACGGGCCTATAGATAGTGATGGCTCCTTGTTGCTGGTTGTTTAACTCTCTCAACAAGGATAATAAATGGATTCAAAGTGAAAGTGGATGGGACTCGATCAGCTGGTTATGTAACTCTCTCTGATTAAGTCAAGGGATGGGATGGAAGTGTTTCACACAGTGGAATGATGGTCGCCACAAAGATCTATGGAATGAGCTTTGATAAGACCGGCAAGAGATGGATCAAACACCAGCTCTTAAGAGAAGAATCAAACACCAACTCTGGACGAAATCAATGAATTCAATGGACAAGACTTTGCTTGAATAAGTGCGTTCTTTATTGATATTAGGTAAAAAATACACGGCTGCTTATATGGGACTTTATAAGAGAGTCTGATGCAGCTTTGCCCTTCTTGGGGACTTGAAACAAATACAATAAATGACACAAATTCTGGGACTCTAAAGAAGCAAGTATAGACTCGTGCAATAACTAGAGAGATATTATAAAACTTAAAACTATGAATAGAACCTGTAAAACAAACCAAAGACAGAAAACCAAGTTAGGCAAGTAGATATTGTATTCATTAGCTTACCTTGGTAGATTGGACGGCTAGGATGGTCTTAAGTTAGCGTGATGCTGACGCTGAATAGGGACACTTCCTTGTTGGGTCGGAGAAGTGGCAATTCAGTTCTTGGGCCGTCTTGTATATGATAGGCTTCTTCTTCATTAGGCTCTTCCGGGCTCCTTTATTGGATTGTGGCCTTAAAGCTTGGGTACAAAGAGTCTTCGTGCTTGTGGATGCTAACTAAAGCTTCAATGGCTTGATTAAACTCTTCACGCAAGAATCTAGTTCCTGACCTTGTTTTTGGTCCTTGTCTCACGGCTGGTATAGGTGGTGCTTGTAGTTGTATGCCCTCATCAAGAAAACTCCGATAGACTTCCGATCTCCTACACCACCGACAGCTGCCGCGAACTTCGATTCCTTAAACACTAAATTGCACCACTGCAACATCTTCCTCTTAAGATTTCGCCAGATATAATGGATGAATCTTCCCCAAATCGCCGAGATAAACCAACGAGAAACTTATATGATTTGACAGCAAGATTGCCTTAACCAAATCTATAAGTTAGTCGACACATGAATCTTAATTTTGTAAGAGAAACTCTGCCTTAACCTTTGAGGTAGATATTTATTTCTCCCCAAACAGAGAGATCGAGCATAACGATTAAAGAGAATAGATCCAATATCAACTTTAAGTCGCCGGAGAAAGAGAAGAAGATTAGAGATCCGAAAACGAAAAACCTTCTGCTTTAAACCTTGAAAAGATCAATAAATCCTCCAACTTGATAAAATCCTTCACTCAACTAAGGATTAGCGAAGGATTAAACTCACACAAGAAAAAGGATCTGAAAACATACATCTCTAGCAAAAGGAATCCGTTAATCGGAAGATTATTAACACACCAAAAAACAAAGTTAATCGGACTAAGCCAAAGAGAAATCCGGACTCGCCGGAATTTATTAGCTCTAGATGAACCGGAAATTCAATCCGATATTAATTGGAAACTTAACGCAAAATTTGAGAAAAAACTCTCTCTCTGTGAAAGATGAGGATGAGAGAACACAGAGAGAAAAAAAAAAACTCAACTGTCAGACTTTTAACCCTCTTTTTTTCTCTACAATCTTAATTGTCAATTGTTTCTTTTCTACTCTTGAATTTTTTTATTTTTTCTAAAGCCACTAGACGAGGCTTTTATGGCTGCAAGGTTCTTTTTTTTTTTCATTTGTTGCATTTTTTCAATTAAGTACAACTTATATTGTGTAGTTAAAAAGAATACTTAACATAATCAAAATAGAATTAAGTAAAATCTAACTGATTATTTAAATTAGATTTTTGTTGTAAGGAAAATTATATATTAATAGGTTTTACTAATCAGTTGGTGATAAATTCAAGTATATTGTCTTAATTATCAACTATTTTATGACCTAAAATAATATTTATATATATATATATATATATATATAGTTTAGTTGTTCAAAATACGTTTTAAATAGTTTTGTATTTTTTAGTTATTATTAATAAAATGATTTTGTTCGAGTTTCTTCAATATGTGTCTATATGTATTTAAGACCTATATATTAACTACATTTTTGATAAAAGTTAATAATCTTTAAAATAATAGTTACAGATTTTACAGTTTTTGTTACCGATCAGAATTTTTTTTTTTAAGTAATAGTCATAATTTTTACAGCCAAAATTTATACAGTCAAAAGCTTACAGAAACAGCCTACAATTATAGTTCTTACCAATCAGAGCCTTAACATAATAATATAATTTTTTATTATTTTTTATAATTATATATTATATTTTTTTGGTAATTTTCTGTTTAATCGCTAATACATCTGTTGGTTAACTAGTCAAAATTATTCTGCAAATAGACCTGTTTTCAACAATTAAACCAGTCAAATAAACTACTTAATAACGCTCGAAACTGCAATCACCTGCTTTTGCAAACTCCTGCACTTGTAACCACATCCACTGTGTTTAAACCATTCAACCCTTTAGACGTCATTACGAATGAGCATTCTTATTTGGAATAAGATATTCCGACCATTTCTGTCCTCGATTCGAGTTAATCAAAATTTTCAGGTAAAAGGTTATGGTACTTATTTTTCTCTTTTGCCATGTGAAATTTTATTACAAATTAGAAAAATTATTATAAGAATTATTTTTTCAACTGAGAAATATATTTGTTTCACAAGAATCCACGAGCAGACTGGAATCACAATTAACAGTTATCTTTACATCACACTGTCTCACATAGACTGGGACCACAACAAATGACTTACCTTGCACCACGTTGAAAATTTCCATATAAAATTGTTTGCATTATTAACCTGCAGAAATCGCATCAACCCAAACCTCTTGGTATAGAAGCATTAATCAGGTGATAGAGCCTAAACATGATGATGCAATGGCAATTGACGGCGATGTGCAGGAACAGGGGCTGATCTTATCAGATACCGATATCTCAGGCTACCTGATGGAACATAGCTCGGAACCTGCATAAGAAGAAGAGCTGAACTTGTGCTCGGAAATGCAGGAACAAACCAAGACAAGCTTCTCCGGTAATGAAATCTCAGCTACCCTTGTGCAAGATATGGAGGCTAATTCGGATATGGTAATATTAGAAGGGAATGTGGAGAAGGAAAGGGGTGAGGGTGACTTAGAAGAAGGCGAGTTTTTCCAAAACATCACAGAGGTAGAGGATCTATGGGATTCTGCTGGTCTTGATGTTACAGTAGCGGATTTACTGGGAGAGATACAGAGACTGCGAAATCATCGGACATGGAGGAAGTGGGGCCCGGAGAAGCGGTGAAGGAGGGAGACAAGATCCTTGCAAAAAAGAAAACCGTCAAGAGCAATCCGCTCTTTCTCGGAGGAAGCACAAAGAAGCGACTGGTCCAAAAATTAACATCTCCTCGCAAAAAACAAGGGGTCACAACCGGAAACCACACAGGTGAAAAAGGGCAGCATGGAGCTCCAAAGGGGCTAAACAGGGGCAGAAATCGACAAACAAAGTGATCAATGCGGATACTTAGTTGGAATTGCCAGGGTCTTGGAAGCAAATGGACAATAAGCTATCTGCGAGAGATTCAGAAAAGACATAGGCCATAATTTTTATTTCTTTCCGAGACCAAACAATGTTTTTCTTTTGTGCAATAATTTCAATTTCATTTTGGTTATAATAAATTATTTATGGTTGAACCTTGCGGAGCAAGTGGCGGACTTGCGCTTTTTTATAACGATCATTTTAATATAAGGTAATATTTTCTAATGACAGAATAACTGATATCGAAACGGTTATTCAAGGAAAAAATGTCTATATGTCATTTATTTATGGTGATCCGGTACTAAACAGCGGGATCAAGTGTGGGAACGATTAACAAGAACTAACCTTTCTCGAAAGGAACCATGGTTTATTATAGGGATCTAAACGAAATAACCGGCAACCATGAAAAAAAAGGAGGAGTCTTGACATGCATCAAATTTTACATCCTTCAATCTAATGATTAGCATTTGCGGGTTCCTAGAATTTCCATGTTTAGGAAATACTATGTCTTGGAGGGGACGCAGAAACTCAAAGATAGTAAGATGTCGATTGGATCGAGCTCTAGCAAATGAACATTGGCATGATATTTTCTGCCACTCGTTTGTTGAGTATCTGGTAATGATTGGATCAGATCATAGACCGATAGTAGCAAGAATTGAAGAAAAAATCCCCTGAAAAAGAACACAATTCCGGTTTAACAAACGGTGGATCGGTCAAGATGGTTTAATGGATGTTATATCCACAGGATGGAATTCAAACTTCGGGAGACGAGAGGGAACGTTCATGGCAAAAAATTTCTAACTGTTGCAGAGAAATATCGAGATGGAGGAAAAACAATTCACAATACGGGAAAGAGAGAATAACTGAGTTACAAAAGGAGCTAGAGGAAGTTCAAAACGACGATAAAAAATCGGAGGAGGACTTATTGGAAGTTACACGGAAGTTAAAAGCAGCATATAGGGACGAGGAGTTGTTTTGGCAACAGAAAAGCCGGAATCAATGGGCCCTGGGAGGCGACAAAAACATAAAATTCTATCATGCGCATGTAAAACAAAAACGGGCGAGGAATCGAATTTTTGGTTTATACAATGCGGCAGGTTCATGTGTAACCTCCGAAAAAGAGGTCGAAAAAGTAGCAGTGGGATATTTTGAGAATTTGTTCATTTCGACCTCCCCATCAGAATTTGATTCAGCACTAGGAGAGATTCAAACTCTAGTCACGGAGGAGAATAATTCCATGTTAGTGGCGGAAGCAACAGAAGATGAGGTGCACGAAGCGCTGTTTATGATGAACCAGGAAAAGGCTCCAGGGCCAGACGGGATGACAGCTTTATTTTTTCAAAAATCATGGCAGATAGTCAAACGGATTTACTTGGGTTAGTCAATGGCTTCTTGGAAACATGGGTTTTCGATCAACAATTAAATATGACTAACATATGCTTAATTTCTAAAAAGGAAAGGCCAACTCGAATGACGGAGTTAAGACCAATAAGTCTATGTAATGTAGGATATAAAATCATTTCTAAAGTCTTGTGCCAACGGTTAAAAAAAGATTATTACCCAATATAATTTTAGAAACACAATCGGCTTTTGTCGCTGGACGCTTGATCTCAGATAACATTCTAAAAGCACAGGAAATGTTCCACGGACTCCGTACTAACAAGTCCTGCCAAGATAAATTCATGGCAATTAAAACGGACATGAGCAAAGCATATGACAGGATCGAATGAGATCTCATAGAACATATTTTGAGGAAAATTGGATTTGCGGAAAGATGGATTACCTGGATGATGTGGTGTATAAAATCAGTACAATACAAAGTTCTACTGAATGGGCAACCCAAAGGAAGAATTATTCCACATCCGGGACTCCGACAAGGGGATCCCCTGTCCCCATACTTATTTATTTTATATACGGAAGTTCTGATCTCTAATATAAAGAAGGCGGAACGAGACAAAAAAACTGACCGGATTAAAAGTAGCCCGTTCAAGTCCATCGATCTCACACTTATTATTTGCGAATGATAGCCTCTTCTTTTGTAAAGCAAATAAAGAGGAATGCCAACAGATACTGCAGGTGCTTCGACAATATAAGAACGTCTCGGGTCAACAAATAAATTTTGATAAGTCATCGCTACAATTCAGGCATAAGGTCTCAGACGTAGTGCAAAATGAGATGAAACAAATCTTAAGAATTAACAATATGGGGGGAATGGGCTCATATTTAGGATTGCCGGAAAATCTTGGAGGAGCGAAAAGCAAGATCTTTCAGTTTCTAGCTGATAGACAACAGGACCGTGTAAACGGATGGACATCAAATTTATTATCAAAAGGGGGAAAGGAAGTCCTAATAAAATCGGTGGCATCAGCTATGCCAACATTTGTCATGTCATGTTTCCGCTTACCGAAGTCAATCATCACAAAGTTAACTAGCATCACGGCAAGGTTCTGGTGGAACACGAGTGGCCAAGGGAGGGGAATGTACTGGCTAGCATGGAAAAGGATGTATCATCACAAATCTGATGGGGGGATGGGTTTCAGGTCAATAGAGGATTTTAACACGGTAATAGTATGAAATTTTCAATCCTTGATCAATTCCTCAACTACTCATGTCATTGTAGCACTTGAGGTATCAATCCAAATGGAGAGATTCTAGACACTAGAACTATGAGGAGCTATCTTAATCCAAGTCTAATAAGCAGATGAGTTGGTAACCAAGATTATCTAAAA
Organism: Eutrema salsugineum; assembly: GCF_000478725.1. NCBI lineage: Eukaryota > Viridiplantae > Streptophyta > Magnoliopsida > Brassicales > Brassicaceae > Eutrema > Eutrema salsugineum. The sequence continues at coordinate 1,993,786 of NW_006256908.1, read as the reverse complement.
GCATATAAAAAAACAAGCAAGAACAAACAGTAATTAAGAATTAAACAAGCAAGAGAAACAAAATAAACACTCAAATTCAAATAAAGAGAAAGCTAAACCTCTAGATGTGATCATTGATCAGGGTGCTTTAAATGTGAATTCATGATGCTAAGCAAACAATGCAACACTTGCAAATATTTAGTCTAGACTTCCAATTCAGATTAATTCATTCTCATGACAGAAATCCCTTTGTTAATTACCAATTCAAGACTAATTCCCATTAGTGAATAAGCAATTAACAAGCATAAGGTTCCAAGTCTAACATGACCAAACAGCCTCTTTGTGCATCAAAATAAGAGCTAAGAAAGACTGAATCTTACACAGAAAGACATAGCAAGCAATCACATGATCACAAACATTTAAACTTAGAACTCTAATCTAAACTAATCCTCTCATGTAGGCATTAATCTCTACACTAATCCACTTTCAAACCAAATTCCCATTTGTGAAATATGAACTAATGAGCATTCAAAAACAGTTCTAATATGTCATTTATGCTTCAAACAAACATTCTCATGGCATTTAAAACATAAACCCTTAAGTTAGCTCTTTCAGGCATTTCATCAAACACTTTTGGTGCATGAAATGCCTATGAACCCAGATTTCACTTTCCCATGGAAATCTGGCATTAGGAGCAGCTAACTAAGGAAATGAAATGAGAATCTAAACCCTAAACATCACAAATCAAACATCTAAGCACCCTAATCTACACACCTAGAAGCTTAAAAGATGACTACTCACTAATCATGAAGAACACATCTAATCTTTTGCAAGAGATGATGTTAATCATGATTAGAAGCAGAAATGAGATGATGAGATGATAAGAAACAGACTTGGAATGATCAAATCCCTTCAGATATCTCTTAATCAAAAACGTTTTACAATAAAAAGGAAAGAAAACTAGAGAGAAACTAAGAGAGAAGATAAGATCCCTAGGGTTTTTCTCCAAAAAGCTATATATACTAAATGCTAATGAACCGGGTCGGCCCGGAACAAACCGGGTCCTGACCCGGCTTTAGTGGGTAAAGTGGAAATCCTGCGGGTTGGTCCAGTGTCTCCCAGGTAGCATGCCCAAGTCGCAGTAGATGAAGAACTTGTCTTGTGAGACTTAATAGCTTTGTCTTAGCCGCACGCCCAAGTAGGAGTGTTTTGCGAGTCTTGCTGCGGCTTAATCTTCTTCTTCTTCAACTCGCAGGACCAAGGCGGTTTCTGGGGAATGTACAAAACGTGCGGGTTGGTCTCCTTGCTCCCAGCCAGCACGCCCAAGTCGGAGTAGATTGCGAGTGATCATGCGGCTTGGTTCCAGCGTCTCCTAGGTAGCATGCCCAAGTCGCAGTATTGTGGACTTAGCAATTTTCTTGCTCGGGAGCCTCAGACCTCATCCATTGATAGCTTGCCCGCACTTCTCAACTCGCAGCATCAATTTCCAGGCATTCGTCTTCAGGCCTGCGAGTTAATTAAGTCGCAAGGCTTTCTCGCAGCATTCAGAGCAGCTTGGACCACTTCGCATTCCGAAGAGTGTAACTTCTACGAGACTTGTCCGAATTGAGTGATTCCGGTTGCAGAGAACAGTGGACTCATATATCTCCAACTGTGGTGAAGGCAGCTTTGGTTCTTGGGAAGTGGAAGGCTTCCTGGAGGGCTCATCTTTGCATTGCATTTACACGATCAGAGAGAGGCGTCTAGACATGTGTCCATTCCGGAGAACGTATCTTCCTTCTCATAGCTCCGAATTGAATACTCGTGGAAGTTCTAAAACGAAGACGCAAATTTCACTGATTCTCATGAAGGCCCCGGAAGCTTAATCGGCCTGGAAGTGCACCGTCCTTCGCATTCTTCGGAGCTCATCGGTTTGGTCCAAAACGGCAGCGAGACAGGAGTTTCTTCCGCCGAGCTTAACTTTCTGCTCACGCGTCCGAATTGAGTGATTCCACTTGCTATGGAACCGTGCTCGAACCTTCCCAAACTTTGAGGAAGCGCCCGACAGCTGAATCGGACCGGAAGGTTCTCCGGACAGGCGATCATTCAGGAGTATCGGATTGCTCCGGAATGGATGCGAGAGAGGTCTGTCTTCCGGTGACCGTATCTTTCAGCTCAGTGCTCCAAATGCCTTTATTCAACCTGTCCTGGGTTCTTGACTCAATTATCTCCAACTTTTCTGAAGACCCTGTAAGCTGAATCGGCCGGCAAGAGTTTCCGGTGATGCGATTTCGGAAATGTATCTGCACCCGGAATTTTTGGCCGAGAGACTTGACCGCGGTACGTGTTTTTGGCCGAGAAAGCTACCCGCGGGAAGGAATTTGGCCGAGAATCTTCGGACATCAGTACATCATTTTGCCGAGAAACCCAAAATTGCTCCTTTTCACCATTTTTGATAAGTTCAACTCCATTTCTTCATCTGAATCACATCCTCCACTCCAAATAAACTCCAAAAGCACCTGTTTAACACTCCAAAACATGCAAAACTCTCTTGGACCTAATGCAATCTCCTAAGTCCTAAAACAATGCCTAAAGACCTAAAATGCATGTAAATGAGACATGATTGGGACTAGAATATGTACATTAAATGATGCAGTTTATGAATATATCAACTCCCCCACACTTATCCTTTGCTTGTCCTCAAGCAAAAAGAACAAATGAGAGAGAGAGGTTGAATGCATTGGGAGCTCATTTTTCCTTTGAAAGAGAAAAGTGACCACTAAGAGAATTCAAGTTCATGCTCAATATGCAATGCAAGACCATACTCTGATGTATCAACTCAACAGTATTCTCCACAAGTTCTCTTATTCCTCAACTCTTTAACATTCATTAAGCTCTTTACCAAGTGGATCAAATGATGCAATGTTCAAACAAGCAAAGTTTGGCTAGGGTGAGGTAATGAGACTAAAATGGTCTCATCAGCGCCTGAGTGGGTTCAATGCAGCAAGGGGATCTCTCTATGAATGATCAAACTTTGGCAGAATGCTAAAGGTAAAAAGCAACCTATGCATACAAGGGCAAGGACTCATCCCACCCCACACTCTACTCAAAGAATTCTCACTTGCTCAACCTCTCAAGAACCTCAATTTCCACACTCATTTTCCTCTCACTAGGGGACTCACTCATCATTTTCACACTCAAGTCTTGGAGTTCAAACTTTACATAGCTCCTTTTCACTTTCTTTTGTAACTTCTAGCCTCTTTTTCTTTCTTTTTAAAACATTTGAGCTCTTGGGCTTCTTTTCTGTTCTTTTCACTTAGAGGCTAGACTTTTTCTTTTCAAAACACTAGAGCTCACTTTCTTTGACTCAAAACTCCAAGACTGATTTCTTTTCTTTTTATATCCCCTAGTTCTCACCATTCTCCTTTTATTTCCACTCATCTCTCCTTTCCACTCACCAACAAGTATTCCCCCACACTTAGTTCTTGCCAAATCTCTCAGCTCCTTGATGATGGAACTTAACACTCAATGAGACTTGCCCTTGTCGCTCTAAACCTAACACTTTCTGCTAAGTTTGATCCAAGGTGGCCTTTCAATCACACACAAACATTTGGCTTGAAGGAAGGATGGGTTCAAGGTGAGGAAAACTGATCCAGATGTGGACTCAGCTATTTGAGCTAAGGAAGAGGGTGGTAAAAACAGGATTCTAGCTCAAATATGTATATAGGTATCCACAAGCTTATTCAAACAATGCATCACAAGATAATTTCAAGTCAAGTTCAGGGTTTTCACTTATTAGAGTTGAGTTCAATTCAAACTTGCTTCTCAGATTCAAACCATTTCAAGCCTTGGAAGCACAGAAGTCATTTCACAAGCATATTTAATCCAAATTCTCAAAGTGATGTACTCTCAAGGAAAGAACCTATCATTACTCCCATTTGCATATGATGCAACCTATATGAAAATGCAAACTAGACTCAACCTAAAATGTGAATGCAACTACATGAGCATTTTTTTGTGAAAATTTTTCAGATTTTTCCATTTTTTTTGTTTTTATATGCACTTAGATGATTGCAAAATGAGACTCAAAGTGAAAAGGAAAATAAGAGCAGAATAAACATGATTAGTAAACACAAAACCCCTTCCCCACACTTAAATAACACAGTCCCTTGTGTTATAAAAGCATGAGAAAGAGGAAAAATCAAACATGAAATGCAAAAGATAAAGAAAAATGCTAAATGCTCATTTACAAGTGTTTGGAGTGATACCTGGTGTGGTTCTTATGCAAAAGGGGAGTGAGTATCTGCACCAGATGAGGCCAGACACCACTGGAGATGGATTTGGCTTGGCCTGAACTCCCTTGTGCGGCATGGACTTGTCTTGGACCAACTCGCAGACTTTGGGACATAGATACCTCGGCCTTTCTTCCAATGCTGCGGCCTAGCCTCCATGCTTCCCAGGTAGCACGCCTAACTCGGAGTAATTTGCGAGTCTTCATGCGGGTTAGCTTCCTTGGGTTTCAGGTAGCAGCACCAGATCGCAGGTTTTTGGACTTAAATACCTCGTCCTCTTTTCTTTTTGGTGCGGCCTGGTTTGCTTGCTCCCAGCCAGCACGCCCATGCCGGAGTAATTTGCGAATGGACGTGCGGCCTAGCTTCCTCTCTTCTGACCCGCACTCTCAAGCCGCAGTATTTGGGACTTAAACACTTCGGGCCTCTTCATGGTTTTTTGCGGCTTGGTCTTCTTACACCAGGTAGCACGCCCAGGCCGGAGTAATTTGCGAGTTGGGCTGCGACCTGGGCTCTTCTTGCACCAAGCCGCACATCTAGGTAGCACTCAGGCGCCCTCCAAGCTTTTCAGACCTTAAACACTTCTCTCAGCCCTCTCACATGCTTCATTTCTTTTATCACTGGGCTATGTCCTCCAAAAATCACCTAGAACCTGAGACCAACTCACAAAACCCATCAAAAGATCCTAAAACATAAAAAGAAATGAGAGAAAAGATTAAAAAGATTATATACAAGGATAAGCTTGGGGTGTCTCCCAAGAGCACTTTGTTTAAAGTCACTAAGTTTGACTTTTCATACTCTTTTCTTAGTGAGTGAGAGGAGGAGCTTTGATGCTCCTTGTCTTGTCCATAAATTCAAGCATGAGGTCCTTGTTCATCAGCTCTTGGATACCATCTGATCCTTTGTCTATGTCTGGTGTGAGGATAGCTCTGACTTTGGCAAATGGTCTTGATCTTCCATTGCCTTTAACCTTGTATTCAACAGCTCCACCAACAAACTTCCAAGGAGTGAGAGTTAAGACCTGAGAAGATGACTCAAGAGTGAATGGTCTGGTTCTTGGTGGGTTCTTGTCTTGAGACCCTGAGCCATTGCCTTTGTTGCTGCTGATCTCCTTCTCACTTGGTGTAAGAGATAGAGATTCCAAGCAAGCTTCATCATCACTAAAGAAATCCCCTTCAAACTCAAGATCAGGTCTTATTAGGGATTCTTTCTTTTTCTCAACAGATGCAAGGGGTTGAGCTTCTTCTATAGTTCCAATACTCCCCACATACATCATCCCATAGTGTTTCAACTCATCAGAATCATCAGATATAACTCCACAAAACCCAGCAAGAGGAGGCTTAAGAGGATAAGATACTTCATCATCTACCTTAGCAAGCACCACTCTTTGAGTATCAAAGTCCATCCTTGCTCCTGTGGTGTTCAGAAATGGAGTTCCAAGCAAAAGAGGTAGCTCTTTTGTCTTCTTCATCTTCATAACTACAAAATCTGTTGGAACTATGCATTCACCAATTTTCAATGGGTAGTCTTCAAGGATTCCATATGGTTTCTTTGAGGATGAATCTCCAAAGGTGATTGACATGGGCTGATGCTTAAGACTCTTGATCCCTAGTCTCTCCACCATGTTTAAAGACATTACACTGATGCTTGATCCAGAATCACATAAAGCATTGTCCACTTTCAAAATTCCAAGAGAGCATGAGATGGAGAACTTTCCTGGATTACCTAGCTTGGGAATTGATTTGGGTTTCACCCTTGTTGAACCAGTGCTAGAGACTCCATCAGATGTCCTTCCTTGAACCATTCTCTGATCCTTTCCTTCAGCAATCTCAGAATCATTCTTTTTCATATCAAAACAAGCTGCCTCCCCACCTTCTTTCTCAATGTCCTCATTGAGATCACAGAACAGGAAGTCAAACTCCTCTATGATGGCGTCCTCATCATCTTGTGTTAGGCACTTTGCACTTGAGACATTTCCATGGAGAAGATCCTCAATTTCTTGGACAGCAGCATGATTCTCATCATTTGAGAGGATGGCATTGCAGTATTCTGTTGGATGTGCTACTGATGTCCCTGGTAAAGATCTTTGAGCTTGAGAACTGCAGTGGCCCTTGTTGTTCTCTAGAGTCTTGACTTTGGAAGCCAAGGTTTTAAGCTGAGATAGAAGATCAGAATAACTGCAATCCACCTTGTTGTTCATCTCTGCCATTTTCTTGTTAAATTCCATGGCACCACTTGCTTGACCTCTGAGGATTTCCTGGAGCAGGTTCTGAACTTCTTGATCCTTATTCTCTGAGTTCTGTTGGAGACTTTGTTGTTGGGGAGGGACAAAACCTTGTTGTTGAGTGTTTTGAGGATAGAAGTTCTGGTATGGGGGATTCTTGTAGTAGGTAAAGCCCTTTTGGTAACCTTGTTGGCCACCTACAAAGTTCACCTCAGCTGTGATGTCTTCCCTTTGAAATGTGTCTTGAAACACATGATTCACATCTCTAACAAAGTTGGCTGACTGATGAGAAGCTAAGAGAAGTGTGTCTAGCTTCTCATTGAGAGACTTGATGTCTTTCCTTGTCCTTTCCTCTTCAGCACTCACAGCTCCACTTGAATTCCTTTCAAAGTCTGATCCATAAGCTCATCACTCTGAGCTACATTCTCCACTAGGGTCATGGCACCATTGACTTCCTTGGTCATGAAATTACCATTTGAAGCTTTTGTCGCTGGACGCTTGATCTCAGATAACATTCTAAAAGCACAGGAAATGTTCCACGGACTCCGTACTAACAAGTCCTGCCAAGATAAATTCATGGCAATTAAAACGGACATGAGCAAAGCATATGACAGGATCGAATGAGATCTCATAGAACATATTTTGAGGAAAATTGGATTTGCGGAAAGATGGATTACCTGGATGATGTGGTGTATAAAATCAGTACAATACAAAGTTCTACTGAATGGGCAACCCAAAGGAAGAATTATTCCACATCCGGGACTCCGACAAGGGGATCCCCTGTCCCCATACTTATTTATTTTATATACGGAAGTTCTGATCTCTAATATAAAGAAGGCGGAACGAGACAAAAAAACTGACCGGATTAAAAGTAGCCCGTTCAAGTCCATCGATCTCACACTTATTATTTGCGAATGATAGCCTCTTCTTTTGTAAAGCAAATAAAGAGGAATGCCAACAGATACTGCAGGTGCTTCGACAATATAAGAACGTCTCGGGTCAACAAATAAATTTTGATAAGTCATCGCTACAATTCAGGCATAAGGTCTCAGATGTAGTGCAAAATGAGATGAAACAAATCTTAAGAATTAACAATATGGGGGGAATGGGCTCATATTTAGGATTGCCGGAAAATCTTGGAGGAGCGAAAAGCAAGATCTTTCAGTTTCTAGCTGATAGACAACAGGACCGTGTAAACGGATGGACATCAAATTTATTATCAAAAGGGGGAAAGGAAGTCCTAATAAAATCGGTGGCATCAGCTATGCCAACATTTGTCATGTCATGTTTCCGCTTACCGAAGTCAATCATCACAAAGTTAACTAGCATCACGGCAAGGTTCTGGTGGAACACGAGTGGCCAAGGGAGGGGAATGTACTGGCTAGCATGGAAAAGGATGTGTCATCACAAATCTGATGGGGGGATGGGTTTCAGGTCGATAGAGGATTTTAACACGGTAATAGTAGGAAATTTTCAATCCTTGATCAATTCCTCAACTACTCATGTCATTGTAGCACTTGAGGTATCAATCCAAATGGAGAGATTCTAGACACTAGAACTATGAGGAGCTATCTTAATCCAAGTCTAATAAGCAGATGAGTTGGTAACCAAGATTATCTAAAAGCATATAAAAAAACAAGCAAGAACAAACAGTAATTAAGAATTAAACAAGCAAGAGAAACAAAATAAACACTCAAATTCAAATAAAGAGAAAGCTAAACCTCTAGATGTGATCATTGATCAGGGTGCTTTAAATGTGAATTCATGATGCTAAGCAAACAATGCAACACTTGCAAATATTTAGTCTAGACTTCCAATTCAGATTAATTCATTCTCATGACAGAAATCCCTTTGTTAATTACCAATTCAAGACTAATTCCTATTAGTGAATAAGCAATTAACAAGCATAAGGTTCCAAGTCTAACATGACCAAACAGCCTCTTTGTGAATCAAAATAAGAGCTAAGAAAGACTGAATCTTACACAGAAAGACATAGCAAGCAATCACATGATCACAAACATTTAAACTTAGAACTCTAATCTAAACTAATCCTCTCATGAAGGCATTAATCTCTACACTAATCCACTTTCAAACCAAATTCCCATTTGTGAAATATGAACTAATGAGCATTAAAAAACAGTTCTAATATGTCATTTATGCTTCAAACAACTATTCTCATGGCATTTAAAACATAAACCCTTAAGTTAGCTCTTTCAGGCATTTCATCAAACACTTTTGGTGCATGAAATGCCTATGAACCCAGATTTCACTTTCCCATGGAAATCTGGCATTAGGAGCAGCTAACTAAGGAAATGAAATGAGAATCTAAACCCTAAACATCACAAATCAAACATCTAAGCACCCTAATCTACACACCTAGAAGCTTAAAAGATGACTACTCACTAATCATGAAGAACACATCTAATCTTTTGCAAGAGATGATGTTAATCATGATTAGAAGCAGAAATGAGATGATGAGATGATAAGAAACAGACTTGGAATGATCAAATCCCTTCAGATATCTCTTAATCAAAAACGTTTTACACTAAAAAGGAAAGAAAACTAGAGAGAAACTAAGAGAGAAGATTAGATCCCTAGGGTTTTTCTCCAAAAAGCTATATATACTAAATGCTAATGAACCGGGTTGGCCCGGAACAAACCGGGTCCTGACCCGTCTTTAGTGGGTAAAGTGGAAATCCTGCGGGTTGGTCCAGTGTCTCCCAGGTAGCATGCCCAAGTCGCAGTAGATGAAGAACTTGTCTTGTGAAACTTAATCGCTTTGTCTTAGCCGCACGCCCAAGTAGGAGTGTTTTGCGAGTCTTGCTGCGGCTTAATCTTCTTCTTCTTCAACTCGCAAGACCAAGGCGGTTTCTGGGGAATGTATAAACCGTGCGGGTTGGTCTCCTTGCTCCCAGCCAGCACGCCCAAGTCGGAGTAGATTGCGAGTGATCATGCGGCTTGGTTCCAGCGTCTCCGAGGTAGCATGCCCAAGTCGCAGTATTGTGGACTTAGCAATTTTCTTGCTCGGGAGCCTCAGACCTCATCCATTGATAGCTTGCCCGCACTTCTCAACTCGCAGCATCAATTTCCAAGCATTCGTCTTCAGGCCTGCGAGTTAACCAAGTCGCAAGGCTTTCTCGCAGCATTCAGAGCAGCTTGGACCACTTCGCATTCCGAAGAGTGTAACTTCTACGATATTTGTCCGAATTGAGTGATTCCGGTTGCAGAGAACAGATGACTCATATATATACAACTGTGGTGAAGGCAGTGCTTGGGAAGTGGAAGACTTCTTGGAGGGCTCATCTTTGCATTGCATTCACACGATCAGAGAGAGGCGTCTAGACATGTGTCCATTCCGGAGACCGTATCTTCCTTCTCATAGCTCCGAATTGAATACTCGTGGAAGTTCTGGAAAGAAGACGCAAATGTCTCTGATTTTCATGAAGGCCCCGGAAGCTTAATCGGCCTGGAAGTGCACCGTCCTTCGCATTCTTCGGAGCTCATCGGTTTGGTCCAAAACGGCAGCGAGACAGGAGTTTCTTCCGCCGAGCTTAACTTTCTGCTCACGCGTCCGAATTGAGTGATTTCACTTGCTATGGAACCGTGCTCGAACCTTCTCAAACTTTGAGGAAGCGCCCGACCGCTGAATCGGACCGGAAGGTTCTCCGGACAGGCGATCATTCAGGAGTATCGGATTGCTCCGGAATGGATGCGAGAGAGGTCTGTCTTCCGGTGACCGTATCTTTCCGCTCAGTGCTCCAAATGCCTTTATTCAACCTGTCCTGGGTTCTTGACTCAATTATCTCCAACTTTTCTGAAGACCCTGTAAGCTGAATCGGCCGGCAAGAGCATCCGGTGATGCGATTTCTGAAATGTATCTGCATCCGGGATTTTTGGCCGAGAGACTTGACCGCGGTACGTGTTTTTGGCCGAGAAAGCTTCCCGCGGGAAGGAATTTGGCCGAGAATCTTCGGCCATCAGTACATCATTTTGCAGAGAAACTCAAAATTGCTTCTTTTCACCATTTTTGATAAGTTCAACTCCATTTCTTCATCTGAATCACATCCTCCACTCCAAATAAACTCCAAAAGCACCTGTTTAACACTCCAAAACATGCAAAACTCTCTTGGACCTAATGCAATCTCCTAAGTCCTAAAACAATGCCTAAAGACCTAAAATGCATGTAAATGAGACATGATTTGGACTAGAATATGTACATTAAATGATGCAATTTATGAATATATCACACGACATTATTGGCAAAACAATTATGGCGTTTAATGGAAAGCCAGACTCGTTAAAGGGAGATATTATCGGAATGCAGACCCAATGGATAACATAAGGTCCTATTCCCCATCCTACGGATGGCGAAGTATTATCTCAACTCAATCTCTGGTTAACAAAGGGCTAATCAAAAGAGTTGGTTCTGGATGCTCCACTTCGGTTTGGAACGATCCCTGGATACCATCTTCTCGCCCAAGATCAGCAATATGTATGGGTTATAATTACTACCCAAATCTAATGGTAAATCACCTAATTGATCCGCGGACGTGGACTAGTACTTGGAATATGGGGCTCATTAATGCCTTAATAAAACCAAAAAATGTCGAAATAATACAAGAGATGCCTATAAGCTCTACATTTCGGCCGGATGTAATGGGTTGGCACTTCACAAAATCAGGTCGATACACGGTCAAATCTGGATATCAAATTGAACATCAAGACTCAGAAGAAGAAACAAAAAACCTCTATGGACCTGATTTCAGACTCTTATTAGCAAAATATGGAAACTGAGATGTGAGATATTTTTTATGGTAATCATTGACAGGCTGTCTGGCAGTTGCAAAAAACCTTAACAACAGAAGAATCAAATGTGATTCTCAATGCAGCAGATGTGGGGAAGATGAGGAAACAATTAATCATGTTTTATTCGAATGCCCACCAGCAATGCAGAGATTGGTCACAAATTCCAACACCTCCCGGAGTTTTTTCAGGAAGTTCTATTTACGCAAATTTTGATCATTTGTTTTGGCATATACCAAAAGAGATTTCTAAAGAATCTTACCCATGGATAGTATGGTACATCTGGAAGGCAAGAAATGACAAACTATTCTCAAATGTGGACAGAGATCCACGAATGACGCTTAAATTAGCGGAAACAAAAACCTTTTTATGGGAAGAAGCACAAAACTCGATAACTGTAACGGAAATACAACGTCATCGACTGCCAATGCATACAACCTCCTTTAATAATGGATGGTGCTCGGTGGATGGTTCTTGGAAAGAGACGGATAAAATGTTAGGTATAGGTTGGTACTACAGGCGGGAGGAAACCAATGAGACAATAATGGGGGCAAGAAATTTACGACAAAGCTTATCTCCTTTACATGCACAAGTAGAAGCACTATTATGGGAAATGCTTTGCATGATCGAAAATCAGCGAAGAGAAGTGGCTTTTGCAACAGACTGTTCTGATGTGGTGAAGATGCTGTCGGCACCCAAGGAATGGCCAGCATTCGCATTACAGCTGGAGGAAATCCAGAAATGCAGAGAGAAGTTCCACTGTTTTACACTAGTTCATATACCACGAGTGAAGAATACCATGGCGGACACATTAGCACAGTGCTAGAGTCTGCCCAGGAAACATGATTTATGTAAACTCATCTCCACCGGCTTGGTTAACCATTTCGGTCTAGGAGAAGAGGATATTGACAAAAAAAAAAAAGAAGCATGAATTAATTTTTAGTTGACTAGTGGACTAACGAGTTTCCACCAAGTAACAAGTAATTACAAATATAAAAATGAACAATTTTAAATTGTATAATATCTTTTTTGTAAACTGAAATTTGTAAAAAATATTAGAGTGAAATGTTTTTTTCTTTATTACTAAGAAGTTCTTTGGGTCAAAATCTGTAATTTCCCAAACTCAAAACCACAACATGTAATATTAATTTATTGTCTGCTATTTTTTTTTTTTTTGCATTAACATAAAACACTAAAGCATCAATGCAATTGCATATGCATCTCACAGACACATGGTTGTAGTTTGGATTATGACATATGATTTATGAATTTTTATATCGTTGATGTAGTTGATAATACAATTGCCAAAATTTGTAAATAGTAAAAATAGAAGGATCTTGGGCAAAACTTAAAAACAAAAAGAAGAACCAAGGGCATATCGAGGAATAAACAGTAAGTTTGTTGATCGATCTGAACAAACAAGATTTGAGAGCGTTTTGGAGAAGATTTTAGCAAAGTAAATTAGATTAGTAATTCGATCTTAGAGAGAGTTTACAAGAACCAGAGAATAGAGAAGACATATGTTTATGTCTAAAGCTAAGTTGCAGTCGAGAGTGGAATTCTTGATGGAAAAAGTTGTCCTTTGCTCGTTGCCCTGGTTCTTGCTTTATATTCTGAAATCGTGTTTAATGTATATGTTTACTCTGCCTGATTCGCCATGAATGTTTAACATTCTGAGTTAAACTCTGGTGGTTTGACTTCGATCTGGAAGTAATATTATTTTGAATAAATTTGTCACCGTTCACTTGTGATTACTAAGGCTTTTGCATAAGTCTTAAAGTTTCTTTGTTTAGACCTAAGATCACAGAAGAGTTTGTTTTTATATATATTTTGTTCTTCATGTTATCATTTGTTCCCAATTTGTAGAGCTGTATATTGTGACTATTGTCTTAAATTTTCTTGACAACTAAGTTACATTGTTGTTATGGAAGATCGTATCAAGGGGCGAATCTAGAAAAAAAAATTAGTTGGTGATAATTTTTTTCTTTTTTATAACTAAACTAAAATTTGTTAATGAAAGTTACCTAAATTATTTAAAAAATAAAAATAAAAAACAGTATGGAGCACATGACCCGTCGGGTCTTCACTACGTCCGCATCAACTTAATCAAGAGTTTTTGTTATAAAGAAAAATAAAAATAAGGAAAAATCAAATAAAATAAATAATAAACAATGGAGAATACAGATCTCATGTGAGGATTTAACAGGTTACATTTTTGTAAAAATGTAAAATCCAGAAACGTTGTAAATAAAAAAAATCAGAGAAAAGTCTGGATATACCCATGCGTAAAAAATCCATGACTTTGACACCGATTCTTGGAAAGACCAAGAGTTGGAAGAAGCAAAATATACAACACTTCCTAGTAGTAGTAGAGGTAGAGTTAAGGTAGTGTATTGTTTAGGAAGTGTTATCTTACATGGCTCATCCCTCGTTCATTTTTTTGCTAAGAATGTAAAATATTATTAAGAATGAAGGTTTATGATTTACAAGAGCAGAAAACCTATTACATTTGATGCCTTGGCAAAAATAAAATAAAAAACAAGGCAGTAAAAGAGTTGGGTAAAGTTTGATTAGTTTACGGGATCCAGAGTGTCATGAAGTTTTGGCAATGCTTGCGGTGTCTCCTCGAGGAAATGATGTTGCGGATTTTGCAGTTGACATTCTTGAAGATGATCGCCAAAGGAATCGACTGTTGATTATGCAAGACATTGTTTCTTTGCTTCCAAATGTGGAAAATCGTGGCTTGAGTATCCTAATACTATTTTTAATATAAATAATGAGATCAATTACGAGTGAAGTCAAACAGTTTCACCTTTACCTGCTTATAAGGATCCATGATAAACGATTATACATGAGCATCATGTTTGTGCTGGACAGTTTTATCTTTGACACATTAATTATCCTTGACCACGACAAACGATTCTACAGCACACCGGAAACTTTGGTAAATTTAACTCTGCTAATTTAAAACCATATGATTTTCTTTTCGAATACAACATAATCGATTGTACAGTAGAGATTTCTTTGACTTTGTGTATTGCGAAAAAGTTGACACCTAAATTACACATTGTGTTATTGTGTTATGAATAAATATGTGGATGTCCATTATGAAGTCTATTATGAGAAAGAGTTTAGAATATTCTCTATTTTTTTATTCTCTAAGTTTTAGCTTTCTCCTCAAGTCTTTATAATACTATAAATACCTATCATTATTCATACATTATTCCGGAATGATAAGTGATACATTTTTTTTCAAATCAATTGTATTGGTAGGCTATGCCTTCTCGATTATAATCATATGGTAGATTATGTCTTCTCCAATTATATTTTATAAAGGATGGTAATCGATACTTATCTAGAATAATCGATTGTTTGATCTTTATATTTTATTGTTTAAAGAGTTTTTATTAAGAATAATCGATTGAGAAATTTTGATTTACAAAGAAAATAATTTCTAAATTAATTAGAGTTTTGATTAAAATCACATGATTAAATAATTTATATGTACGTTTATGTGCTTTACTTTTATTGATGCTTCGTTTTATTTGTTTATATACATACCTCATATGAATCAATAAACACACGTCATAGTACTTCTTATTATTGATTTAATTATGCATAATTATATGGAACATGTGGCAATTCAGTTATAAAATTATATAAATTCCTTCATCGCATATTGAAACTTCATATTGTTTTAAAGGTAAAACATAAATTTAGAATAATTGACTTTTACTGTTTAGATCTTATTGTTCAAGGAGTTTTGTTAAAATTCATAGAACAGAGATTTTTTTTAAGCAATCATGTTTTTGAAACCAACTAAGATCTTTGATGTAGCATAATAAGGTTGATGACTTACGACTTTTCCAATTAATATAATATAGCACATAAAAGATTGCTAGGGTTTATAATAGAATCGTTACTTTAATTGATATGTTAAAAGCATTGGTTTTGTCATTATAGAATTTATTAAACTAGTAACCTACCTTCACCTTTTGTAGCTAGTATTAAAATCAGATTAATTTCTTATGTTTTAATTACGGTGATGGAATATAACAATCAAAATATTTTATTGCATAAGTTTTTGTGCTTGTTGGATATTATAATTTATCGAGTACTACTTTAAATATTAATTTGATTTTTATTAAATTAAATCATGTTAATCAATGTCATATGATTTGAGTTATTTGTTTTATTCATAAATTAGTGTATGTTTAAGTGTTAATACATTAAATTTATATTTTTAAATAAACTTTGCTCATAATACTTGCATCTTAGTTAATTATCATGAAACTTGATTATTCTTTTATTATTTCAGAAAACTATACCAAACATTATCAACCTTGAGTTTGATGCCCTTGACATCTCTGGAAATAATTATTTATCTTGGCTGGTCGATGTTGAGATGTACCTTGATTCTGAACGTCTTGATGATGCAATCAAAGAGGGAAATAAACAACCACTCAAACTGATGTAGCGAATTATTTATCTTGGCTGATCGATGTTGAGATGTACCTTGATTCTAAAGGTCTCGGTGATGCAATCAAAGAGGGAAATAAACAACCACTCAAACTGATGTAGCGACATCTCTATCTCTTTTACTTGGATTACAAGCTATTCTAATCTTTGGTTATTTTGACTTTAGTATTATTTCCTTTTATCGTTTAGTACTTTTAATTTCAATTAGGGCTTTAGTTCAAGCCTATATAAGGCGTTGTATTTTTTATTTTGAGATTTGGTTTTTTCATTATTAAGAAAGAGCTTTCTCTTTATCGAAGTCTTTGAATTCTCCCTGTTCAACAAAGAATTTTGAACAACAAAACAGAGTATCTAGATCTATTGATACTTGAGTTTTGTCTTGTCTACTTGTCCGCTGCAACAGTTGAATCAGAGACCAAGATTTCCTGAAGATGCCGCCTAAAAAGAGTCTGCAAGCTACCCTTGAGGATCACAACGAGGCTTTTAGGGCTTTAATGGTGGAGTTTCAACAGAATTTGAGTAACTCGATGCAAGCTACTATGGAAGCTGCGGTGCGAACACTTGTGCAAGCGCAACAAAACGCTGCTCCTAATCGACGGGATCCTGTCATCGATGCTGAAGACGACGAAGACGAAAACATCTTTGCTGATGAGTTTGTTCAACACGGTGAACAAAACCAGCAGGGAATTCATCGCCGGCGTGATCTTATTGCCGCGCCCCGTGAAGATAATCGAAGATGGGAGTCTGGTTTCAAACTTGACTTGCCTGAATTCACCGGTGGAAATCAACCTGAAGAATTTCTTGATTGGATCAACACAACGGAAGAGCTGCTCGACTTTAAGGAGGTCCCTGATCCGATGCATGTGTCTCTTGTTGCAACGCATTTTCGTGGACGAGCTTCTGCGTGGTGGCAACAGTTGAAGGAATCACGAGCTCGCGCAGGGAAGGAACGTGTCTCGTCTTGGGAAAAATTAAAGAAGTTAATGCGGAAGGCTTTTTTCCCGTACAATTATACGAGAACTATGTATACGAAGCTGCAAAATTTGCGACAGGGAAGTCGTTCGGTTGATGACTATGCTGCTGAATTTTTTCTCTTTGTTGGCTCGGAATACGTTAAACGAGAATGAAGAACAGCGATTCTCTCGCTTCATCAGTGGTTTACGACAATCCATTCAGAGTTCGCTCCTGAAATTTGATCCTTTATCGGTATCAGAAGCGCATCAACATGCTGTTCTGATTGAGAAACATGCGAGGGGCCAATCCTCTTCTTGGAATTCACAACGTACACGCCTCAACTCAGCAACTGAATCTGGCCTGACAAAATCGCTAGACTCGGTTAAAATTTCAGACAATACGGAGGGTATTCTTGCCCCGAGTTCACAACGAACAGCCACATTCAAGTGCTTTAAGTGTGGAGAAACGGGGCATCGTCAATCTGCCTGCCCTCAAGTACATCATCGTGGTCTCTTAGCTAAAGATGAAACTGTGTTTGATGAGTATGGTGATGATGAAGATGTTATCGATGATTCAGAGGAATGTGTGGTTGGTGATGTGGGTCCTTTGTTAATGTTGCGTTGCAACTACCTTATTCCTCAGGGCATTGAAGAATCTTGGCTTCGTACCAACATTTTTCAATCGACCTGTACGATTCGCGGTAAGGTCTGTCGTCTGGTTATTGATTCTGGAAGCTGCACGAATGCTATTTCTGAAGAGGCTGTCGCGAAGCTTGCGTTGTTCACCGAGCCTCATCCTTCTCCGGATAAGATCGCGTGGCTCAATTCAAAGACGGATATTCATATTTCCAAGCGCTGTCGAGTTCTGTTTTCCATTGGCCTCAACTACAAAGATCTCAACTGCTGCGATGTCTTGCCGATGGATGCGTGTCACATACTCTTGGGGTGTCCGTGGCAATATGACTGAAAAACTATGCATGATGGTTTTGCCAATACACATAGTTTCACTTATGAAGGTCGGCGTATCACTCTGATGCCTTCTCAGGTTGCCACAGACTTGACGGTCAAAAGCGAGGACATCGAGCCAACTCTTGTGGATAAGAGCAAGCCTGCTTTCTTCATTTCTAAATCTGAAATTTTTTATGAATGCAGAGCTATTGATGTTGTTTTTCTTCTCTGTTTTAAACCGCAGATATTGTCGGTGCTTCCTTCTGTTCCATTGGCTTTTCTTGACCTCTTGAAAGAATTTGCAGATGTCTTTCCAACCGAATTATCTGATGGACTTCCACCACTGCGAGATATACAGCATTGCATCGATTTGGCTCCAGATTCTGTGTTGCCAAACCGTCCTCACTACCGTATGAGCCCAAGAGAACATGACGGTAGTGAGGACGGTAGTTGAGGATCTCCTTGCCAATGGTTATGTGCGTGAAAGCCTAAATCCTTGTGCTGTTCCGGCTGTACTCATCCCTAAGAAGGATGGCTCCTGGCGAATGTGTGTTGACAGCATAGCTATTAATAAGATTACCATTTGGTACAGGTTTCCGATTCCGCATCTTGATGACCTTCTGGACCAAATCGGATATGCTTCTCTTTTTACCAAGTCGGATCTTCGTAGTGGATATCATCAGATTCGAATTCGTCCTGGTGATGAATGGAAGACAGCGTTTAAAACACGCAAAGCGTTGTTTGAATGGCTGGTGATGCCTTTTGGACTGTCGAATGCTCCGAGCACTTTTATGCGTGTTATGAATGAAGCCCTGCGGCCATTTATTGGACGGTTTGTTGTTGTCTATTTTGACGACATTCTTCTCTTTAGTTCTTCTTTGACTGAGCATTTGGAGCATCTCCGTGATGTACTGCTGGTGCGGCGAAGAGAAAAATTGTTTGCAGCTACACAAAATTGTGTTTTTGGTGCCGATCAGATTCTTTTCTTGGGTTATATTATATCTGCACGAGGTTTGGAAGTCGATCCTGCAAAGATTTCGGCATTACACTCCTGGCCAACTCCTCGTTCTGTTACTGATGTTAGGAGCTTCCATGGCTTAGCTTCATTCTACCGGCGATTCATACATCATTTTAGCAGCATCATGGCCCCGATCACTGCTTGTATGAAATCCGCCTCTTTTTGTTGGACTTCTGAAGCTGATCTCGCGTTTTAGACGATCAAGTCTAAACTCACCTCTGCACCTGTTTTGATTCTTCCCAATTTTGATATGGCGTTTGAATTACATTCTGATGCTTCCAAAACAGGCATCAGAGCAGTTCTTAGCCAAACCGGTCGTCCCATTGCGTTCTACAGTGAGAAAATTGCAGGTTCTCGTGCTCGATACAGTACGTATGATGTTGAACTGTATGCTGTCGTCCAAGCCGTGAAGCATTGGAGACATTATCTGTTTCATCGTGAATTTGTTCTCTACACCGATCACGATGCTCTTAAGCATATGGGTTCGCAGGATAAAGTGTCTGCGCGTCACACCTCTTGGTTTGCTTATTTGCAACAATTTTCGTTTGTTATTAAGCACACGGCAGGCTCTCTTAACAAGGTTGCTGACGCTTTGAATAGCCGCTATGCTTTGCTTACTACTTTGCATACTTCTGTTCCTGGTTTTGATACACTTTAGAGTTGTATCCTCTGGATCCTTTCTTTGCGAAGATCTGGCGTGACGCCGAGCAAGGTCTGGGATTGACATATCTCATGTTTTATAGCTTTTTGTTTTGCGGTTCGTAGTTGTGTATTCCTGAGTGTAGTTTGCGACTTCAGTTGATTCGCGAACTTCATGGTGAAGGTCACATTGGAAGGGATCATACGCTTAAATTGGTAAGTGCTTCTTATTTTTGGCCAACTTTAAGACGTGATGTGGAACGTTTTATCGTACGATGTGGGATCTGTCAAGCAGCTAAAGGCAAAGCCAACAACGCAGGCCTGTACTTGCCTCTGCTAATTCCTACTCAACCGTGGACAGATATAAGTATGGATTTCGTGCTTGGGTTACCAAGGACGCAAAGGGCTAATGATTCCATCTTTGTTGTGGTTGATCGTTTTTCTAAGATGGTACACTTTATCCCCTGTAAGAAGACTACTGATGCAGTTCAGGTAGTGATCTTATTCTTCCGGGAGGTTTACAAACTTCATGGTTTACTGCTATCTATTGTGTCCGATAGGGATTCTTGCTTCTTGAGTCACTTTTGGAGATCACTGTGGCGTCTCCTTTGGACCAAGTTGGACATGAGTTTGGCCTATCATCCACAGACGGATGGCCAAACGGAAGTCACTAATCGAGCACTGGGACATTTGTTGAGGTGTCTTGTTGGTGATAACATCAAGACATGGGATCCCATTCTTTGCCAGGGCGAATTTGCTCATAATCGTGATGTTAACCGTAGTACCGGTTTTAGTCCTTTTCAGGTGGTTTACGGGAGCGTGCCTCGGTGTCCTGCAGCTCTTGCTATCACTCCTGATCGAACTCATTTCATGGTCGAGCTTGCGACTTTTTTGATGAATTTGCTGTTATTCACGAGCAAGTTCGTTCGAACTTAGAGGCTGCAATAGCAAAGTACAAGTCTGATGTTGATGCATGCAGGCGTGATGTCCAATTCCAGTTCGGAGACTTATTTTGGGCAGTGTTAACTAAAGATCGTTTCAAACCCGGTATTTATAACAAGCTCAAGTCTCGAAAGATAGGTCCCCTCACAATCGTGGAGAAGATTAACAACAATGTGTATCATCTACAACTTCCACCACATATGAACACTGCTGATGTTTTCAATGTCAAACACCTTGTTCCTTTTGTGGCCGAAGATGGAGTTGAAAATTCGACCTCGAATTTTCTTCTTACCTCGGGGGACCTGATGTAGCGACATCTCTATCTCTTTTACTTGGATTACAAGCTATTCTAATCTTTGGTTATTTTGACTTTAGTATTATTTCCTTTTATCGATAAGTACTATAGTTCGAGCCTATATAAGGCGTTGGATCTTTTATTTTGAGACTTGGTTTTTGCATTATTAAGAAAGAGCTTTCTCTTTATCGAAGTCTTCGAATTCTCCCTGTTCAACAAAGAATTTTGAGCAACAAAACAGAGCATCTAGATCTATTGATACTTGAGTTCTGTCTTATCTACTTGTCTGCTGCAACACAGATTAAAGCGAAGGCTATGATCTTCCTTCGCCATCATCTCCATGTAGATATCAAGAATGAATACTTGACTATAAAAGAACCAGAAGTTCTTTGGAGTAGCTTGAAGGATAAGGTTTGACCACCTAAAAAATGTGGTATTACCTAAAGCTCGCTATGATTGGACACATCTGAGAATACAAGACTTTAAGTCAGTGAGTGAGTATAACTCAAAAATGTTCAATATAACTTCCAAATTGGAGTTATGTGGAGAGAAAGTCACAGATGCAGATATGCTGGAAAAGATATTCTCAACCTTTCACGCAAACAATGTTGTCCTGCAGACACAATATCGTGAAAAAGGATATAAGAAATACTCTCAACTTATATCTTCTCTCCTTCTGGCTGAGCAAAACAATGAGCTACTGATGAAAACCCATCAATTACGTCCAACTGGTTCTGCTCCATTGCCTGAAGCAAATGTGGTATCTCATGATGATGAAGGAAGTGATTACCAACGTGGACATGGAAGTAGAAGTGGTCGTGGAAGAGGATATGGTTTTGGTCGAGGTCGAGGTCGAGGTCGAGGCCGAAGTATTTCTTTCAAGAAATCATACTCTCAGCAAAATTGGGAAAGGAAAGATAATATTAAAGAAAAAAAAATAACAAATGTTTGTCATCGCTGTGGAGGAAAAGATCACTGGTCTCGTACTTGTCGCATACCAAAGCGCCTTGTTGACCTTTATCAAGAGTCAATTAAACAAAAAAGAGTGCACGCTGAAACAAACTTCGTGTTCGATGATGAAGATGATCTAATGAATGCTGATGATTCCCAAGCCCCTGAAGGGAATTTGATTTAGATATGGTGTTGGTTTTGTTTTGGTTTTTCTTGAATTCATTTTTTTTTTGGCTTTATTTAGTTCTTATCTTTGCACTATGATATTAATTGTTTCCTTTGTTTTATCAAACATGATTAAATTATTTTATTGAATTAAGAAATTATTTTTATGATTTATCAGTTTTGCATAAATTATCTGTTATTAATTCTATTTATTTTCTATATGAATTATCTGCCACTAATATTCATCAGTGCACAAACTGTTATGCTTTGTTTCTTTGTAGTATTTATGCATGAATTATCTGTGGTTAATTTTGCATTTTTTTCATATGAATCGATTTTTGCAAGAATCATTTAGAATAGATCATGATAAGTAAACCAGAAGTTTACTAAATCTCACTGTTTTGGCATAACTATTAAGCCATTCCAGTTAAATAATAATGCGAATAAGATCCAGAAGATTTTTATGTGTTTGGTTTTCACTCTCCAATAAATTTGGAATTATTGATTTTCTGGTACTTATACAAGAGATATTTTGGACTGATCATCCATTATATTTTGCGAAAGTATTTGGATAATTGATTAGAGTGAAAGCACATTAATTCGCATTAAGCCAACAAATAATCTTCCCAAAATTAGTTTTGGTCAGGAGCCAGATATTTCCCATCTTAAAGTTTTGGATATAATGTTGCTCCACCACATTGATCTTAGATGGAACCTCAAAGGAGGTTAAGAACTGTTGGATATCAATCTTCCTTAATATGGTTTGATTTACAGCCTATCATTTCAATGAGTCAGTTTTTCTAACAATTATAAGGAGAGAAGAAAATAAACACCTGGAAAATCAGTGAATAAAAATTATCTTAGTCCTCATTAAAGATGTGCACGAAAAGTTAAAAGATAATTTATTTGAAAAGTTATGCCAGAAGCATTTCCTGACCCTGTTGAGTGATACCAGCTGTGCTCCAATTAATATTGATGTCCCGGATGGACAATATCAACTGCTATTGAGGCTAAAGATCGCATGAAGCGTGATAGACCTAATGGTTCCATATATAGAATCATCGGAAAAGAAAAAGGAGCATATATAAAATGGCAAGGCCATGGAAGCAAGCTCTAGAAGAGACATAGACATGAGAAAGAAAGAAATCTAGGTACCTCGTAATGATAAGATATTTCAACTAGTTGAATCATGTCTGGAATGAATGGGATCAAAAGCAAATCGACGTCGATAATATTTTTGCATGTAGTAAAGCAGTTGATGATGATAATTGAGGATCAGAAACCGCGGTATATATAAGAAGATGTTTTGAAAAACATATGATGATTGGCCAATCATGGAAAAGCCTTTAAAAATAAAGTTAGAATCTCTTGCAGAGAATTATTTGGACCAGTAGTCCGTACACTTAGAATTATAAAACTATTAAGACGTATGTGGATCTTTATGCGTAAGATAAATAAAGATAATATATGAAGAGTTATATTTTTCTGTGGTGGATGCAACTAATTTTTGAATCCTTTATGAATTTGATAATGAGAAAGAGACTTGATTTAGTCTCAAAAGAATTCAAATTGCCAGAAGCAGATAAGATGCTTCCATAGGGAGATATATGATAGTTGTACTCTTTTTCCTTATCATGGTTTTATCCAATTGGGTTTTTCTATGACAAAATTTTAACGAGGCAACTGAAAACACAATGGTGATATACATCTATCGCAAATTCCTTTAAGTGAAGATTTGGCGGACTTATGTACCAAGACGTCTCCAACTGCTATTTTCAAGAAGATTATTCAGCATCTTGGATCGCGTTTTTCTCAAGCATTTTGAGTGATGTATTCATGAGGGGGAGTAATAGCGTGTTGCACTCTTTTTCCTTTAACCATGGTTTTTCTATTGGGTTTTCCTAGTAAAGTTTTTAATGAGGCAGCATTTTAGACGCTTTACTACTATTACATTATCATGAACATCCAAGGGAAGTGTTATAAATAATTATGTAGATGCCCATTATAAAGCTCACTATTAGAGGAGATTTAGAATATTCTCTATTTCCTTATTCTCTAGATTTTAGCTTTCTCTCCAAGTCTTTGTAATATTATAAATACCTATCATTATTTATAAAATAAAACATAACAATTTTTCTCTTCTTTTCTTTCTTTTTTATTCACAACACATTATTCGTTACTATAAATTGTTAATTCTCCTATAAATTTAACAGAAAAAACTATAAATTATTTTATAGACTTGTGCTCAAAAAGAAAACTAAAAGCAGCAATGTAAATTTCTCCAAAGGATGACGCTCAACTTCAAGCCCAATACGTGCCTACGTGGGTCGGTCACGTTTGCTCCCACCAAAAAAAAAAACAATTAAAAAACAAAAATAGTAAGTAAAAAAACTGGAGCTTATGACGTATAGAAATAGAAGGTAGATAGCAAGGCAGCTTGAACAAATTAGGGCTTTGACAAATTAGGATGGAGCAACAATCGAAGAAATCAAGGAGGTCCTTTCCTCTCGATCTAACCTCAGAGATACTCTCAAGGCTACCTGAGAAATCTGTTGGGAGGTTTCGTTGCGTGTAGAAGCTTTGGTCATCAATCACCACCGATCCATATTTTATCAACCTGCATGAAACCAGGTCCCTGCAGCAGCCGAATCTTCTACTCTGCATCAGAAAAAATGACAGCGTGCTTGTTTACTCGATTCCAGAACATACTCAGATCTCTAACAGGTCTAACTCTTCTTTTAAACCTATTGATCTTCATCATATGAAATTCCCAAGAGATTATAGTTACTTCTGCTCTAGGCAATCTGTGCACGGCTTGATATGCTCTCAAGAATCAAGAAAGCCTATAATATGGAACCCTAGCAAGAGACAATTTTTAACTTTACCCAAACCATGGCGTAAGGTCAGAGTAATAGTGTTTCTAGACAGAGCCGTGCCCAGAAATATGAAGTCCATAAGCGGTGTTAAAAAAAAAGACTCTTTAGAAACTTTTTTTTAAAAAAACCCTAATTAACCATATTTATCCCATATTCATATAAAACCTATCCAATTCATACATAAAAAAAGTTGTCTTTTTCTTAAATTTTCTTTAAAACCAGTAATAACAATCATCATTCTAAACAAAATAAATAAAAAGTAACCAATTACAAATCAAACTAAATCTGATACTATATGAAACAAAATTAAATGACAAAAACTTAATAATGAGCAAATACCTTTTGATTATGTGATTGTTCAGTAAGAAGAAAAAGAAGTAAGAAGTTTCAAAACTTAAACAAAAATGGAGAGTTTGAAAAGATAATTTCCTATAAAAAAGTTTAGTTTGTCTAGTTGTTTAGGATGCTATGTATGTTTTTCTAATATTTATTGTGTTGTTAATTTTAGTTTATAATTTGTGTGTTTTTGAAACTAAATCTAGACTCTTCAAATTATAATAACTTATAATGTTAATAATTAGGATTAAATTGGACACTCTTGTCTTTTTAAAAAAAAAAACTGGGTCATAGGCCAATGTTTCTTTTCTTTCCACATAGGAACGGGCCTGTTTCTAGGACACGATCCAATCGAAGGTAAATATAAAGTATTGTGCGTTCCCTATAAAAAAACTTGCTACGAGTGCCGAGTTTTAACACTGGGATCAGCTCAAGTATCATGGAAAAAGGTCAAAACTTACCATAATAAGCATCGTCCTTAGGGTTATACTAATGCTGGGAGATGCATCAAAGGGGTTATATACTATCTGGCCACTAAAGGCAAGACGCATGAGTTTGTTTTAATGAGCTTTGATGTCAGATCTGAAACATTGGACACGATAGGACTACCATCCGTTATTTCTTTTGTAACCGATATTTATAGTGATAAGCTGATAAATTATCGGGGGAGGTTAGCTTGTATGGATAACAGTAATGGAGGAAGACTGTGGATATTGGTGGATGCAGAGAAACACAAGTGGTCATGTCAAAACTTTCATTCACCTTTAAGTTACCATGATCCGAGCTTGAGAACTTTCAAGCTAAGAGGTTGCACTCAGGCCGGTGAGCTTATTTATTTACCAGACAAGTTTCATAAACCGTTTGAGATTTTACTTTGTGATCCTGTCAGAAACAGCTATAGAAGATTTGAGTTGAAAGGAATCACAGACAGCTATAGAAGATTTGAGTTGAAAGGAATCGCAGATGACCATGGAGGTGAAAACAATATGTACCAGATCTATGCTTTCCCGAATCACATTGAGAGTATGTCTTTGTAACAATTTTGTTTTCCCTTAGAATGACACTTAATTTATAAAACTTTATGATGTTTTTGTTTCTTATAATTTTCGCTCATTCTTTAGTTTGATTCTATCCCCCTCTGAGTACAAAATGAGATGCAGAAATGGAACATTAGGTGTATAACTTGCCTTGCCCGTCAAGTAAGCTTAGAGACCCGTCGATCTTAATTTCACCTTTTTGGTTGCTCTGTTTTAAAAAGAGATTGCTTTATTTTTAGTCTTCTTTCTCTCAGTGATACTCTAGAATGAATCCATCAGGTTGTTTTCTCAGAGCCTCTGTTTCAGCTAGTGCCGCATTTTGTTTTTTTTTTCATTTTTGTTTCACAATCTAGTTTCTGTTGGACCCAATAATTACAAAGCCTACAAACTTATATTTTTGGTTAAAGTGTGAATACAAATAAAGCCTTTTAAGGCAACTTAAAATGTAAAGAACATTATTTTGTCCCACATTGAAGGATTGAAAAAATTTAGAGTCATATAAATATAGACACACACATAACATAGTTCAAAGTGTGTGAAGGAGAACCAAAAACCTCTCGCGCGCCGCCGCCGCCACCGCCGAGCTCCTTGGTCTTGGGTCTCTTTTTGGGCCACGTTTTGGTCAACATTTCTGGCCCAAATTGTTAAAGTTTTCGGTTCAAATTCTTACAGAATCACGACATTAAACTACAGTCAAATGTCTATCCCGAAAATCACGCCAAGATTAACGCCCAAATCGCATCATTAACACAAAAATAAATCACGTCATTATCACGCTGATTAAGTGCAACACTCCTCTCTCCTTCGCTATATATATCGACCTCTCCTCTCTCATTTTTCAATCTATCTCTCTCTGCTCTTCATCAAGAGTAAGTGTCCGTGAGTATATCGTAGAATTTTAAGTTCGTCACATTCTATAATTGGGTGCTGCGATTATATGAATATCAGTGGTTGTATCTTGGGATTCATTATCTCATCCAACCGCCACACTGCGGGAGATAATTTGAATTTTAAAAAAAGATCATCTCGCCTCCACTTCTCGTTTCCTTAACCGCTTTTATAAAACGCTTTTTTGTGTCTCAAATTGTTTTCTTACATTGCAATATTTGTCTCCTCTAAATTTTCTTTCTACAGTCTTAATTCAAAATAATCAGATCCTGCTTACCGCTTGAATCAGATCCTATATTGCTTTACAAACGATTTTCAGAAAACGTTTTAAGGAAAAAAAATGATTTATTTTTTACAAACACAAACGGTTTCCGCGAAGGCCTTTGGCAAG
This sequence comes from Eutrema salsugineum, assembly GCF_000478725.1. Lineage (NCBI taxonomy): Eukaryota > Viridiplantae > Streptophyta > Magnoliopsida > Brassicales > Brassicaceae > Eutrema > Eutrema salsugineum. Next base: position 1,966,594 of record NW_006256908.1, on the reverse strand, counting down.
TTACGCGAAACATTTTTGGACCACACAAGGACAGTTTTCATAACTTCCTTTCCGCGTCTGTAAATCGTCTTGGTTACAACCGTGAACATTTTTTCGAGTTCAAAACTCAAACGCGATTCTACGACCGCTCTATAGCGTTTCCGCTGAACGCATAAATTAGCGACTTGTATTGTTGATTGCTAGTCTATCGATTCTATTCAACGAATCTGACATTTTTTGTCTCTTTTTTTGGAACAGATGTCGAAAAACGTGGAGAAATTCGTGGATGGAAGACAAGAGTATGTCGCTGAATCAACACCCATAGCGGTTGGAGATGCAGCACTCGGATCCCTGCCCACAAACATTCCGACTTTACCCAGCGCTATCGCTGCAGGTATCTCCCGGATAAGTTTGATGGTACCAACTTCAAACAGTGGCAGCAAAAGATGCACATGTGCACACTGCATTTGGATAGGTATCTCACCAAGGACAAACCTGCTTTGCCCGCTGGGAATACTGATGTGCGTGCTGTTGCAAGCGTCGGAGCATGGGTCCATGGGGACTTCCTTTGCAAAGGCTACATTCAGAGCCGCTTGGTTGACCTATTGTTCAACGTGTATTGCGAAATCTAGTCATCCAAGGATCTCTGGGAAGCTTTGGATAAGAAGTACAAGACTTTCAATGTATCCTCTGGAAGGTATGCAACCTCCAAATTTACGAGGTACATGATGGTGGACTCAAGGCCCATCATGGAACAAGTCCATGAACTTCAGATGATTTGTCAAGAAATCGCTGATGAAGGAATGAAGATCTGTGAAACCTTCATAGTGAATTGCTTCGTCGACAAGCTACCTCCTAGCTGGGTAGACTTCAGAAACTATCTAGATCATAAGCAGAAGTCTATGACCTTGTCAAATCTGATTTCCGGGCTGCAAAATGAGTCTTTGAAACAAGAGGTAAAAGCTGCCGCGCCTGTCAACCCTGAACCATTTCACTCCTACAATACAAATGTAGCAGAGTTCAAGAACAAGGGAAAAGAGAAAGTCAAAGGCAACGGGAAATTTCCTCCCAAAGGAAGGCAAAACAAGTGTGCTCCATCATCATCCACTTCCTTCAAAAAGGAAACTCCCAAAACCAAATTTGTTGGGAAATGCACATATTGCAACAAGAAGGGACACACCTCCAATGAATGTCGAAGTAGGCTGAGAGACAACAAAGGCCAAGCCAACTTGACTCAAGCTGATATGTGTGCGATGGTCATAGAAGTCAACATAGTTGAGCCAAACCCAAAAACGTGGTGGTATGATACTGGTGCAACCACTCCCATCTGCATGGACAAAGACCAGTTCTCAACCTACAAGAAATGCAAGGACAATGCACACTTGTTGATGGGAAATGAGTTCTACTCCAAGATTGAAGGCATAGGCAATGTGGTCTTAAAGATGACTTCGGGCAAAGAAGTCACCCTCACTAATGTGAAGCATGTGCCAAAAATGAGGAAAAACCTGATCTCTGGAACCATGATCAACAAGCACGGATTCGACGTCCGCATTGGATCTAACAAGCTGATTTTAAGGAAACATGGGATCTTTATTGGGAAGGGTTATGTTAAAGAGGACTTAATCAAAATGTGTGTAATGACTGTCCTCAAAAATGATGTACCTTCTACCAGTTCAATTAATAAGAATGAATCTTTTTACTTGGTTGAGTCTTTTGATTTATGGCATGAACGATTAGGACATATGAATTATAAATCTATACAAAGATTAATAAATTCGAACTTAATCCCCAAATGCAAAATAGGCAAAAATAAATGTGAGACATGTGTACAAGAAAAACTCACAAAAACTCCATCTCCTCATGTCGATCGAACTACCGAACCTCTAGGCCTCATACACACAGATTTGTGTGACTTAAAGTTAGTACCATCTAGAGGAGGTAAAAAGTATTTTGTAACTTTCATTGATGATTGTACAAGATACTGTTACATTTATTTACTAAGAAGTAAAGATGAAGTCTTGGAGATATTCAAAGAATATAAAACCGAAGTTGAAAATCAACTCGGTAAAACTATTAAAATTGTTAGGAGTGATAGAGGAGGCGAATATGATGGTCTATTCAATGTTTTCTGTCTAGAAAAAGGCATTATACATCAGACCACCGCTCCCTACTCACCAGAATCTAATGGAGTTGCGGAATGCAAAAAACGAATTCTTAAAGAGATGATGAATGCAATGTTGCAGGAATCTCGGCTACCCCAGAATCTGTGGGGGGAAGCAATTCTCACTACAAAATATATCCTCAACAAAATACCGCACAAAATAACTGGCAAAACGCCATATGAACTATAGACAGGTAGAGTACCTTCGTACAAATACCTGAAAGTGTGGGGGTGCCTAGCAAAGGTTGCTGTGCCACCTCCTAAAAAGGTCACCATAGGACCAAAAACTGTTGATTGTATTTTCATTGTCGCAACAGTAGTGTTTATCGGTTTCTGGTTCATAAATCAGATGAACCGTATATTCAGGTGAATACTATAATGGAATCAAGAAATGTTTCATGTTTTGAACACATTTTCTCGTGCAAGGATAGACAAAATCTAAAACGTCCTCGGGAAGATGAGGCAACCACATCTGGGGTTCCAGCTTCAGAAGACGAAGAGATTGAACCTAGACGCAGCAAAAGAGCTTGTAAAGAAAAATCCTTCGGTCCTGAATTTTTGATGGTCTTTTTCACCGAGAACGAACAAAGAACATTTACTGAAGCTATGTCCACTCCCGATGCACCTCTTTGGGAGGAAGCAGTCAATAGTGAGATGGATTCCATTAGACAAAATCATACTTATGAAATCACTGAGTTACCTGAAGGGTTTAAAGCTCTAGGGTGAAAATGGATCTTCAAAACAAAATTAAAGACCGATGGCTCAGTTGATATATAAGGCTAGATTTGTAGTGCATGGATTCCGACAAAAAGAAGGTCTGGATTTCTTTGACACTTATTCTCCAGTAACGAGTATAACTTCCATCAGAATGCTGATTGGAATTGCAGCCTTAAGAAATTTGGAAATCCACCAGATGGATGTCAAAACAGCCTTTCTAAACGGTGAATTAGACGAGGAAATCTATATGAAACAACCCGAAGGATTTGTAGTCCCGGGACAAGAACACAAAGTCTGTACACTTGTGAAGTCTTTGTATGGACTTAAACAAGCACCAAAACAATGGCATGAAAAATTTGACAATGCAATGATGTTAGATGGCTTCAGCATTAACGAATGTGATAAATGCATTTACATAAAGACGACCCCTAATGGATATATCTTACTATGTTTATATGTAGATGACATGTTAATTATTGGCAGCAAAATCCATCAAACTAAAAACATGCTTAGTGCACAGTTTGACATGAAAGACATGGGTCTAGCAGATGTCATTCTCGGGGTACAAATCACAAGAACTTCTGATGGGATTACCTTGTCTCAATCCCATTATGCTGAAAATATACTTGAACGGTTTAAAACCTATTCAAATGGAACTGCAAAAACTCTAGTTGACTCTCAACTTCACTTGACCAAAAACCCAAGTGAAGCAGTGTCACAAGTAGAGTATGCAAGGATAATTGGTAGCCTTATGTACTTAACTAATTGTACTAGATCTGATCTAGCACACGCAGTAAATGTACTAAGTCGCTATACAAGTAATCCAGGACACAAACACTGGAAAGCCATAACTAGAGTATTAAAGTACATCCGATACATTAAAAGTTATGGGCTGCACTATGGAAGAGAACCAGCAGTTTTGGAAAGATACAGTGATGCAAACTGGATATCTGACACCAAAAACTCGAAATCTACAAGTGGATATGTTTTCACTCTAAGTGCTGCAGCAGTCTTTTGGAAGTCTTCCAAACAAACTCTACTGGCCCGATCAACCATGGAGTCTGAATTTATAGCTTTAGATAAACTGGCTACGAAATTTCTTGGAAGATATTCCAATGTTGGAGAAACCAGTCCCGGTAATACGTGTACACTGTGATAGTCAATCAGCTATCGCCCGGGCACTGAATAATCTCTATAATGGTAAATCTCGTCACATAAGAAGGCGACATAAAACCATTAAAAGCTTGATCACAACCGAAGTAATCTCACTAGATTACATAAAATCAGCTGATAATCTAGCAGATCCATTCACTAAGGGTCTAGCTCGTGATCAAGTTCTCAAATCATCAAAGGGAATGGGTTTAAAGCCTATGACTAAAGAGGTTGTTTGATGGACACCCCACCTACATGACTGGAGATCCCAAGATGTAAGATTCAAAAGGGAAAACTAAATCAAACAAAATCTAACGCACTGAAAGACGTATAGTCTTATCCTACGTCCCAAGATGATTGACAGTGCTTACATACAATTTTCATTGTATATTTACAAAGGATAAGCATAGCTTTTAACGATAAGACCATAGCTTTGATATATCAGTGAAGTACAACACTTCTTAAAATAAAGACTATTGGTAAAATCACCTAGTGAGTGTGAAATGGGGCCGTTTCTAGGAGAATGAAAAGAAAAAAGGCTATATTCTCCAACTTCACTCATGATTCATCAGGCCAGTTCAAGGCCAAAATGAACACAATAGAGAACTTAGTTCTACGATAAAATGAAATTGAGATGTATTTGTTTTCTCGGTTTACATCAAAATCCGGGTGGTTCAAGACATCATGTTCACCTCCTGGCTGAGTAAGCCCGACAGATATTAACATTGAGTGGTTCAAGGTTGAAACATACTACTATCTCAAACACAGTGGAATTTTCGTTTATACTCTCGAAAGTCCGTCGAGTCTAGTCAAGTCTAGTCAAGTTTTCGACTCAGCCCAGTCGTATGTCTAGAGTTATTTCTATTCATGTGGGGAATTGTTGGATCCAATAATTACAAAACCCACAAGCTTGTATTTTTGGTTAAAGTGTGAATACAAATAAAGCCTTTTAAGGCAACTTAAAATGTGAGGAACATCATTTTGTCCCACATTGGAGGATTGAAAAAATTTAGAGTCATATAAATATAGACACACACATGACATAGTTTAAAGTGTGTGAAGGAGAACCAAGGATCCCTTGTGCGCCGCCGCCGCCGCTGAGCCGAGCGGGGCTCGAGCTGGGATCTTGGGTCTTGGGTCTTGGTGAATGTGGGCCTTTGGCCCACAAAAGATGTTCTTTTTGGGCCATGTTTTGGTCAACATTTCTGGCCCAAATTGTTAAAGTTTTCGGTTCAAATTCTTACAGAATTACAACATTAAACTGCAGTCAAATGTCTATCCCGAAAATCACGCCAAGATTAACGCCCAATTTGCGTCATTAACGTAAAATTAATCACGTCATTATCACGCTTATTAAGTGCGACGCTCCTCTCTCCTTCGCTTTATATATCGACCTCTCCTCTGTCATTTTTCTATCGCTCTTTGCTCACAAAATTTCTTCACACATCCTTCAATCTCTCGCATCTCTTTTCTTCTTTCAAGAGTAAGTGTCCGAGAGTATATCGTAGAATTTTAAGTTCGTCACGTTCTATAATCGGGTGCTGCGATTATACGAATATCAGTGGTTGTATCCTGAGATTCATTATGTCATCCACCCACCACACTGCAGGAGATATTTGAATTAAGAAAAGAGATTATCTCGCCTCCACTTTTCACTTTCCTTAATCCGCTTTTATAAAACGCTTTTCTGTGTCTCAAATTGTTTCCTTACATTGCAATATTTGTCTCCTCTAAATTTACTTCCTACAGTTTCTTGGGTTTTTCCTTTAAAGCCGTGATTTCTTCCTCAAGGGCATTAAATTCCTCGAGACTTTGCATTTTCCCTCGCTTTTGTTTCTCTTCCTACTTTCCAATTTCTTCCTCAGCAAAACAGAGTTCCCTAGTGTAATGGTGAAGAGAGAAGAGAGGGAGAGAGTTTATTCATGACAATGATTAAACTGATGACAGTTCAAGTGAACAGTTTAATCAATCATCGTGAGATCAAACGATCAATTTAGGTCAGAAATAAGCGGAATAAAAGAAAACGAAGAGATCACTTGAGTTTCGAGACTCAAGAGCTCTGATACCATGTCAGCGAACAAGGATCGAGAGGAAGAAGACGAAGAAATGAGACTAAAAATCTTTCTGTTATTGATTGAATTGTGAAATGTTGTTACATATAGACTTTTGTATACGAACAACTAACAACCCGGTTCACTCCGGTTTACATGAAATCATCTGGTATTAATATCACCAAAACTATATTAGTGTCCATAAGATTGATCTGAATTATCTTATCGATCTCATATCACCAAACTATATTTGTGCAACACTATGATTTAAATATTTTTCTCATAATTTTATCAGTCTTGACTACTGTCTTCTCAATCTCATGTAAAAGTTGTGAACGATTCTAGAGATGATGATAACTGTCAATATCTCAAGTAAATGATTGTTCCAAATGTATTGTATAGTATTATAGTCTTCAATTTCATCATGATCAATTAGGTTAGCAGTCATAATTTCTTATATATTTTGAACTTAGAATATTTGACATGAATAATCTATTACTAGCTTACGGCCGGCACGTTACAAATGCTTAATAAAGAGGATGTAAAATTATTTATATATGTTTTGATATTTTTATGGGCTTTTTTATTAATTTATACTAAACTGAAAATCTAAATGGATATTTTATAAAAAGAAAAACATAAAATTGATTCGTGTTCACAAATACTCCATGTAATTTTTTGATAAAATTGAATGCAAGTGAGTCATTTAATAATGCCATCTTCCACCATACTCAATACATACAAACTCATTGAACACTCTTGAAAGCAAAGGAATTGATATGATTTTTCCAACACTTCCTCTATCAATACCCTCAGAGACTCAACCCACATATCTTGCGGATTGATTGTGACTCCTTTGTTGTATTTGAGTTTATGTTGAAGATAGTGTTTTATAGAACCAGATAAAGAAAAAGAAAGCTACCAACCATGACTGGTGTTTTAATGTTAGTGTTTCAACATCTTCAATGGCACTGTTGAGTTGAAGATTAATAGACTCAAAGATTCGTAACATTAAGTCTTTCCTAAAAAAAACAATATATATATATATATATATATAAACAGAAGCCGATTACTATTGTTTAAATGTTATTCAATATATAATATTTCGTTTTAAAACTTTTATGAAAACTCTATCAATAATTTTATTCATAATTGCTTGTTTATATAACTGTAACAAAAAGAATTTAATTGTTCTTCGTGGTTTGTTGAATTCTTTTCTTGTTATGGATCATGCAATGAATGGATATTATTACAATTGCTAAATAGTTAAGAAAGTATGAACACAAAAACATACACAAACTGACGCATTGTCAAAGTCATTAAATACTAAGATGTTGTCTCGGTCTTCACATCTTTGTTTCCCATACCATTTAAAATCTTATGGCCTCCACTCAGTTCCTTTCACAGATGAAATTGCACCATTTTTTACACACAAAATGGTGAGTCAATCTGGTAACTTTTAGGATGTAATATGAACTAAACATATAAGTTAATGGTTTATAGAAAGTAGACAGTACGAAAGGAAAAATCACGACCATGGGATATTAGCGAAAGAGAACGAGAGCTCAATGAAGAAGAAGATTTTGTTAGAAAATATATTTTCTCATTCTGATTTCAAAATTGTATCTGTACAATTGCTATATACATGTAACTGTATACTCTACTTACAATATACATGATTTAATTAAACCTGATAGTGTACCAACTTAAACCAAACCTTGTATAAACCAATAATCCCCCTCAAGATGAGCTTCCGAAGATATTGAGAGGACTCACCTTGGACTTAAAATGGTTGAACTGGTGTGGAAACAATGGTTTTGTGAGTATGCCCGCCACCTGATCTTCAGTCCGAACATGCATGGTCTTAAGCTCACCTCGATCCAAACATTCTCGAACTGAATACAATCCGTTTCTATGTGTTTTTCTTCTCTCGTGAAACACTGGATTTATGGCTATGGAAATCGCTGCAGTACTATATGAGAAGAGGATAGGCACAGGAACAGGTATCTTCAGATCATGCAACAATTTCTTCATCCAAACCATCTCTTGGGAGGCCAAAGATAGAGCATGGTACTCAGCTTCTGCAGTAGAACAAGATACAATGTCATGTTGAAATCAGAGAAGATCCAAGAAACATACAAAGACCTGTTGTGGATCTCCTACTGTCCAAACAAGCAGTCCAATCTGAATCTGCGAATCCCTTTAAGGTAAGATCTGGATCTGAAGAGTAAAATAATCCCTGACCAGTTGTCCCTTTAATGTACCGATGTACTCTGTAGACAGCTTTCAGATGAGAAGTGCGAGGTGCAGATGAGTATTGACACAGTTTATTAACTCCAAAACAAATTTCTGGACACGTGATGGTCAAATACATCAATCTGCCCACCAAGCTACGATATGTTTCTATATTCTCAAGTAGATCACCATCATGTTTAGAAAACTTAAGATTAGGAATCATAGGTGTGGGAGAAAGTTGTGGATAAAATCTCCAAAGCATACTTGCGTTGACACAAAGAAATGCCAAGTTCAGTCCGTGCAACCTCCAAACCCGAGAAGTATTTCAAAACACCAAGATCTCGCAGCTTGAAACATCGCTGAACTGCCTAGTCAACTTAGCCGCATTGTCTTCATTAGTACTGACAATGATAATATCATAGACATAAACCAGTACTGCAAGGGTATCTCCATGATCAAACTCTTTCACAAACAAAGTGTGATCACCATCTCCTTTAGCAAACCCCAAATTGAGAAGAGCAACAAAAAACTTCTTATACCATTGTCTTGATTCATGTTTAAGACCATATATAGATTTCTTGAGTCTTAGAACTGCATTCTTTGCTAAAGAGTCCCCCTGTCTCTCAGCATAACCATCAGGCATTTTCATAAAAACTTCTTCCTCTAAATCACCATTCAGGAAGGCGTTAGAGACATCCAATTGTGAAAGGAACCAATGTTTAGAAGCCGGTAATTTCAGCAAAAGTTTGACTGTACTGAGCTTCGCCACTAGAGAAAAGGTTTCCTTATAATCCAAACCCTTTTTTTAGTATACCCCTTAGCCACTAACTGAGCTTGTATCTCTCCAGAGTTCCATCAGCATGAAACTTCACTTTGAAGACCCACTTACAACCAACTACTTTTTTTCTGGTAGTAAAGTGGTAAATTTTCCAAGTTTGAGTAGATTCGATTGCACCAAACTCTTTGTCAACAGATTCACACTATTCTTTTGAATTCTTTGCCTCAGAGTATGAATGAGGAACCGGAATCTTGGTGATTGTGTTGATATATGATAAATGTGCAGGGGAAGTCTTTGAGTAAGAAACATAGGATGAAATAGGGTAAGTGAGATCCGATTGCAAAGAAAAGCAATGGTAATCTTGTAAATGGGCAGAGAGTTTTCTAGGTCTGGTGTCTAAAGGTAGATTTGGTGATTCATTGGAAGGAGTAGAAATTTGTTTAGAAATAAGAGAAGAAGGAGTGGTGATACTTGATGGCAAAGATTCTCGCGACTCAAAGAAATCCAATGTTTGTTCTGATGATGAATTCTTAAGCAAAGGGAATACTTCTTCATGGAATTCCACATTTCTGGATATGAACAGTGTATTACTCTCCAAATCCATTAGTTTATACCTTTTATGGCCTGCTGGATATCCCTAAAATAAACATGCTCGAGCTTGAGGTTGGAATTTGTGTCTTTGCTTTGGTGATGTTGAACCATAACATAGACAACTAAATGTCCTGATATGTTCATAATTCGGACTTTTACCCATCAAAATCTCGAGTGGAGTCTTGTTTATAAGAAGCTGAGATGGTGTCCTATTGATCAAGAACACAGCTGTTAAAATGCAGTCTTCCCACAATGAAAGAGGAACACCGGATTGAAACATCAGAGCTCGGGAAATATTAAGGATATGTTGGTGTTTTCTTTCCACCACTGAATTTTGCTCAGGCGTCTCGGGACATGACTGGTAGGAGATGATACCTTTTGTTTTATACAGAGCTTCAAATTTTAATTCAGGTGCATTATCTGATTGACTGCATTAACTCGTTTTCCATACTGCTTTTCAACTTGTTCTATGAATGCAGGAAACACTGTTAACACTTCAGATTTTGTATGCATCAGAAAAACCCATGTAGCTCTTGAATGGTCATCAACAACTGTAAAAAAATATCTATAACCATCGACTGTTTCAACATAGAAGGGTCCTGTTGATATGTGAATATCGACAAGGGACAAAACAGTACTTTAGATCGGAAACTTGGATTTTATTAGATCGAATCAAGCAAATACAACTGAGTTCGGTTATTTAGATGGACAATAACGAACTAAGACTTAATGCAACTAAGAGTCTAACGTTTTGAGTTCTCAGTCGCTAAGTCTTCTCGGGAATATCTTGTGTTCTCTGGTGTCGATTCGTCTCCCTTTATATATATCCTCTCAGTCGGTCTTCAAGCACGTCTTAAGCGATATGGGACCGAGAGGATTTTCCTTTTCTCTCGGTTCCTTTCCTTTTCTCTTCGAAGTTTCCATTTTCTCGGGAATATCTTAAGACCGAGCTCAGGGAAACCTTCCATTCCTTCGAGAGGCTTCTCACCGACCTCGGCCTAATGGGCTGTGTTCGGCCCAATGTTTCACTTGGCCCATCTTTCTCGGTACATTCCCTCGTAAACCGGGCTTACATTTCGTCGATCTCGGTTTGTACCGGAGAAAACCGGGGTGCGGTTTTCACCTCCAACAGTTAGCCCCCCCCCTCAGTTCGATGAAAGGGAATGACTTTTTAGTCGAACTCATTTGATTTAAAGTAGGTCACAAACAGAGATCGGTAACTGCAGTCGATTCGTATTCCCGGACGTTTCGCACCCTGTCTTCAATGAGGCGCGTGAATTACGGGATCTTTGCGAAAATCGAGGAACCCACGATTCCCACTGTTTATAAAGGGAAAACTCCTCTTCACATTCATTACTCTCGCTCAAGCATATATAAGGTATGCTGCTCTCCCTTCTCTCTAGATTTTGTTTCTCTCTCTAGTTTTCATTTGTAATTTTCTCTCATTTCTTCAACTTTCGCCGCCGCGAATCCTTGATTTTTCCGATCTATCTTCCAGTTTTCCGTTCGATCTTCAAGTTCTCTGATCAATCTTCAATCTTTTCCGGTTGATCTTCAAACTGCTCTTCAATCTTCTTAGATCTCTTTCGACTCTTCTTTTCCGAACTCAAAATGTCTTCTAGTTCTTCCATTAACTCTTCTTCCAATCAAATCCTTCCGGAGGATCGCCGCGAACCCTCGGAGCCGAGCTCTTCTTCTTCAAATCCTCATCAATCGAGTTCGTCTTAGGAAGAGAGCAATCCTCCACAGTTAGTTCGTAAGAATTCCAAATCGGTGGAAGCTAGCAGCAGCCGTGCTAGATCTAGAGTTGAAGCCACCGAGCGTCTGACTACAGAGACTCGCGAAACGGAGGCTCGGACAGGGCCGAACGCTGGCGGTAATAATCATGAGATCGATGAGTTCGAGGAGGCCGAAGAAGAAAATCAGGAGGAGGACGCCACTGAGGCCGAAGTTGCCGAAGACAACCTTGAAGCGGTGAACCATGCTTCACCACCGCTTCCAAGACGAAGGGTCGTTCGTCCTAACAACGTGCCGTCTTCCTCGGTTACTTCGGGTGCTATTCAGGCCGTGCTCGAATAAAATGGGCTCTCGGATCAAATTGCTTTCATAATTCCTGAAGCCGGAGATCGGCCATGGGACGTCCCCGAAGGCTTCCTCTGCATATACCTGACCTATTTCACACAATGCGGGCTTTCGCTTCCAATTTCCTCCCGTCTGCTCGGGTACTGCAATCGGTGAGGCGTAGCTCTCACGCAGGTGATGCCGGCTTCTATAACAAACTATAGGGTTCGTCTCCTTATGCGAAGAGCTCGGTGAGATTCCAACCAATCGGCTGTTCGAGGATCTCTTTTCGGTGAACATCCACAAATCCAAGGAGTGGTTCTTCGCTGCGAACGCCAAACCGAAGAAGAACATAGTTACTGGGCCTAAACCCAGTAAATTCAACGACTGGGAGTCTCTATATTTTTATCTCGAGATGAACGATCTCACCGTCACCAACTCTGACATCCCCACTCAATCGGAGTGGAAGATCCTGATTGGTAGATTTAAATGATCTCATACTTAGCTAAATTTTGATTTTGCCTTCGACTAACTTTCTTTCGTTATATCTTTCGCAGGTCGTCATCTCCCAAGTATCATTCTCAACTCCGGTCTTACATCCGAGTTCGAAGAAGCCTTCAGTGAAGCCGGTAAGCGTCGTTGGCCTGAAGTTTGGGAGGAAATTCTTCAGCGTCGAGCTAAGAAATCAGTTTGGATTACCGAGCTTACTTTCTCACTCTTACTTTCAAGTTTATTCCGAACTCCTCCTTGACATATTTTCACTGCAGCTTCCGTCCGAGAACCGAAACCGCGGAAGCCAAAAGCTCGAGCTAACAAGCCCCGAGCTGTTCCAAGACGCAAAGCACCAAAACCACGAGCTCAACGTACCCGAACCGCTAGGATGCTCTCATTGGACGAGATCCCTACTCTCTTCGATGAAGAGGAACCGAACGACGCGGCCCCGATCCCCGTCCTTGCTGCAACAGTGACCGAGGAGCAGCCTGAAGAACTACCGCCGGTTGCGAACTCCCCTGACCAAGCTGGTCAGAAGAAGCTGAAGAAGAAGAAGTCTTCGAAGAAGACTAAGAAGATCGAAAATTCTTTCCGGGCGGATGCCGCTGAGGAGTTCGAACCGCCGACTGCTGTGATGTCGGACCTTGCTCTGCCCCAGGATCGAGCCGAAGCCTCTCATTCTCGGAAAAGGCAAGAAAGAGAGCAAACCGAGGGTTCTCCAGGGCCAGAGCCGGCTAAAAGGGCTAAACTTCGTTTTGATTATGACGAAGAGACTCCTTTCGAGGAGAACGTCGATGCTTGTGCTGAACTCTACCACAAAATTTCCTCTCAGGTCCCGAGCCTCCCTTCGGTTCCCAAACTCCGTTTTCCAAACATGTACAAGGGGATCGCCCGTACAACTGCTGTGGTAATTTCTTGATTCCGCTTCTTTATTCAATTATTTTCTTAAGTGCGAATTCTGATTCGATTCTTTTTCTCGCAGCTCGCCAGCCAGACCAACAATCTGGTCGCCGTATACGAGGTACCTCTATTCGACGAGCAGGTGAGGGTCGCGGAGCTGGAGGAAAGAATCGCTAAGGCTGAGGAGCGTCTCGCCACCGAGCTCCAGATTAACGATACCCTCCACTCTTCGGTTGATCTGCTGAAGCAGGAGAGCACTGAGCTTAAAGCGGTAAGGACCGAGCTAACTGAGGCTCAAACATTGCTTTCTTAAGAGTTCGAGAAAGACCGGGAGCGACTGAGGGACTTGGTGGCACACTGGAATGCTCGAGCTAAGAGCGTGCATGCAAAGGCCTGCGAGCGTTTGGAGAAGGTCATCCGGAGCTTGGACGACGCTGACAGGGCTCGGAAGCCGTACTTGGTGGTCAACCAGCTCACAGGAGTTCTCGGCTTCATCAAGCAGTTGAAGAAGAAGGGCTTGTACGAGGTCCCGCCCGAGATGGTAGCTGATATCGAGGCAAAGCATGCCAAGGCGTTGGAAGACTTTCGTTTGGTCGACGCTTGCGTTCTCACTGAAGAGGATAAGCGGATGTCTCCTTTTGCGGATGAGGATGACGCGCCGGCTGTGAATGTAACCCAAAGCGCGCAAGATCCTGCGAGGGGCGAACAGTTTGGTTCGAACGAGGATATACTTAACGCCGATCAAGCCGCAACCTCAAAGACCGCCTAATCTTTTTCTGTTCTTTTTCTCGAACTTATTTGCCCTTTCATGGGTTGAACTCAATGTATTATTTTTGTTTTTGAACCCTTGGTGGGTTCTTGAACTTATTTGCCTCTCGTGAGGCTTTTAATTATATGCTTGTTTCTCTTCTTCTTTCTTATCTTAACGATTTAGAAGAATCGGTATCTAATTTGAACTTTGACTTTATTTCGTCGGTAATTTAGAGAAATCTGTCAAGTATTAGATCGATACATAGTAAACGATGTTCGAACATAATTTTTATCTTTCGATAGCGAATTGCGATAATTCGGCTTACGATTTGCAAGTGTTGTGAACTCGGCTTATGGTGCGAATCTGAGGAGTTCGGCTTATTGTGCGAGCATTTGAGCTCGGCCTGGGGAACCCAAGTGAATCGTTTCGTACTGGAAGAGTGAATTAATTCGAACTCCTGTAAACGCACGAAACGAGTTCAAGGTTTTTTAAAGTCGAACCTAAGTATGCGAGATGTGCTCGGCTTATTGTTCTTGGTGACTTAGAAATTCAACTGCGGGACTGGGCCCGGCTTGTGATATGTGGCTTAACCACGACACCATGTGGGTGCTCGCGAGACGGATCTCGGCATTTAAGTTTGCATTCATGTGGAATGCTATCGAACATTCGGCCAGGAAGTCGATGTAAGAACAAGGAGTTCGATACCTTGTGATTTCCGAACTAGAACTTAGACAGATTTGACTTAATAAAATTATATTGATGTTATAGCTGGACTCGGTAACGAGCTGCCTACGTACCCTTTAAAAGGATCAAGCCATTCGTAGTTGTAAGTACAAAAGTGTTTTTTGCTCCGACTAAGTAGTCCGGAGGCTTTTTTTTTTTTTTTTTTGCGAAGCTCGTAACGAACTAGTAGTAGTATCGTTTGAGATGCATTGAGTTCCAAGATCGCGGGATTGGAGTTCCATCTAACTTCATGAGTTGATAAACGCCGGGCTAAACAACCTTCATGACTTGGTATGGTCCTTCCCAGTTTGCACCAAGTTTTCGTGCGTTCTTTTCTTCTGTGTTTTCATAAACTTTGCGAAGTACGAGATCGCCATCTTCAAAGTGACGGCCTTTAACCTTTTTGTTGTAGTAGCGAGCTGCCAGTTGCTGGTAGTTCTGTATCCGGAGCAATGCTCGTTCGCGATGTTCTTCGACTAAGTCGAGTGCGTCAATCATCATGTCGTTATTCGCGTCGGGTTGCTGGGTAAGCATAGTTCGGCGAATACTTGGGACGTTGAGTTCGGCTGGACACATAGCTTATGTGCCATATGCAAGGAAGAATGGTGACTGACCGGTCGAACATCGTGGTGTAGTTCGGTGAGACCACAAGACGCCATCAAGTTCGTCCGCCCAAGTTCCCTTAGCGGTATCGAGTCGTTTCTTCAATCCATCAATAATGGTCTTGTTTGTGGCTTCAGCTTGTCCGTTTCCTTGCGGGTATCGCGGGGTAGAGAAACTTAGTCGGATTTTCCACTTGGCGCAAAAATCTGTGAATATGATCGAAGTGAATTGGGTTTCGTTGTCAGTAACGATCTCGTACCGGACTCCGTGTCGACAGATTATGAACTTCCAGACAAACTTCTTGACATCGATTCCATGAATCTCGGGGTATGCTTCGGCTTCGACCCATTTGGTGAAGTAATCCGTGACGACCAGAACATATTGCTTCTGAGTCGTAGATCGACGAAAAGGACCGATGATGTCCTTTGCCCAGCGCATGAAAGGATATGGAGCGGTCGAAGTCATCAAGAGCTCGATGGAAAGATTGATCATCGGGCCGTGACGTTGGCACTTCTCGCAGCGTGCTGTATACTTTTCGCAGTCAGAAAGCATAGTAGGCCAGTAATAGCCGGCTTTTTAGATCTTGAACGCCAATGACCGAGTTCCGGAGTGATTTCCTCCGTCTCCTTCATGAACCTTCTGCATTACTTCCA
The DNA here is from genome assembly GCF_000478725.1 of Eutrema salsugineum. NCBI lineage: Eukaryota > Viridiplantae > Streptophyta > Magnoliopsida > Brassicales > Brassicaceae > Eutrema > Eutrema salsugineum. The sequence goes on along the minus strand of NW_006256908.1, from coordinate 1,950,747 downwards.
TGATGTCGTTGCCGTGAACACAAGTCAAGACTACACCGGACGCGTCCCATCTGAGAAGAGTACCTTTAATGACCACATATCGAGCTGCACGAGCCTTAAGGCGCCGAGCTGCCCATTTATCTGCGGGAACTGTTCCGTCTCCGATGTATCCCACGATTTCTAAGGTCCAATCTTCGGGTTCGTCCTCTCCTTCGGCTTCGATATCGATTGGAACATGCTGGCCTTTGGATTCGTCTTCGGGATCAGATTCGTTATCATTGAGCTCGGCCGTGTCGTTGTTGGGATCGGGAACAACCTCTTTGGGTTTCGTCTTCCGGGTGAGGGGTGGAGCGAGATTGGGTTGGGCTTCGTAATCACGTCGTCTCGTAATGATGTTGCAGTTCGGAGCGGGCTCGATACTTGGTCGCTCGATTGCTGCAATTAGGATAGTTCGCCGAAGGTCAGGATCAGAATTAGTCGCGAGAGCGGCTAAGGCGTCGGCGGTTGCATTCTCATCTCGAGGTATCTTTGTAAGCTCAAAGGTAGAGAACTCCGAAGCAACATCCTTAAGGACTTTGAGATATGCGTCCATGCGGTCGTTCTTGGCCTCGTATTCGCCGTGAAACTGGTTAGCCACGAGTTGAGAGTCGCAGTAGGCGTGTATGTGCTCGGCGCCGATACCTTTGGCAAGTCGTAGTCCGGCAATCAATGCTTCGTACTCGGCTTCGTTGTTGGATGCCGGGAAACCGAGTCGAAATGACTGCTCGATAACTTCTCCTTCGGGTGATTTAAGACGGATTCCGACTCCGGATCCTTTATGGGACGAGGAACCGTCGGGGTGAAGGATCCAGGGTTGTTTGACCGGATTAGCTTCGACGAGCTCCGGTGGAAGTTCTACCAAGAAATCTGCTAGGACTTGAGACTTCGTTGCAGTTCTTCGTCGGTATTTGATGTCGTATTCACTGAGTTCGATGGCCCACTTGGCGAGTCGTCCGGACTGACTTGGGCTATGGAGGAAAGTACGAAGAGGGTGATCGGTTAGGACCACGATCGCGTGAGATTGGAAATACGGGCGTAATTTCCTTGCAGAAATAACTACGGCAAAGGAGAATTTCTCCAAAGTCGGATAACGATACTCCGATCCATCGAGGGATTTGCTTGTGTAGAAAATTGGCTTCTGCTCGCCACGATCTTCTCGAACAAGTACACTACTGACTGCGAACTCCGAAATCGCGATATAAAGATAGAGTGTCTCGCCGGTTTCAGGCTTAGATAAGACTGGCGGAGTGGACAAGTATTTCTTTAGCTCGGCGAAGGCCTCTTCACACTTCTCATTCCATTCGAGGTGCTTGTTACCGCGAAGAAGTTGGTAGAAAGGCAAGCACTTGTCCGTCGATCTGGATATGAATCGATTAAGTGCTGCGATACGTCCGGTGAGTCGCTGAACTTCACGTTTGGATTTGTCTGCTGGACGACGAGTTTGTCCGTTGGTCCGAACGAACTAACGACACAAGCTTGGTTGGGCGAATGAAGTCTGCACTCATTTATGTAGCATGATCGAGCGACAGCTTGGTTTCCTCGGAGAGTGTAAACACCGTCGGGGGTCGGGAATTTCAAGCATTGATGGTATGTTGAGGCGACCGCCTTCATCGCGTGTAACCAAGGCGTACCGAGAATGGCGTTGTAGATCGCCGGTTTGTCGAGGATGAGGAACTGGATAATCTTTGCGACTCCGCCGAGGTAGATCGGGATACTGACCATGCCGACCGTCATGCAGCGTTCTCCATCGAAACCGGTAAGTGGCTCGATAAACGGCTCAATCCTATCTGATGCCAACTCGAGCTGGTCAAGTGCTTCCTTGAAGATGATGTTAACCGAACTGCTTGTATCGACCAGAATGCGGCTAACTTCGACATCGTCGAGGAGTAGTTCCACAACGAGAGCATCGTTATGCGGTTTATGCAACCCGATTGTGTCGGCTTCGGTAAATACCAAAGGCGTCCCTTTCGGCGGAACTTGTGGGGCTTTGGGCGCGCTAGCGGCCTGTCGACTGTATTCTTTGATAGCTCGAACCGAGTAGCTGCAAGCCTCGATGGCTCCCATTATCATGTTGACGCGTTTCCTGGCTTTGGGAGCATGGTTCTCTTGTGCTCGGTCATCGCGATTCTGTTTCTGTTGTTCAGGCAAAGCAGGCGGGTTCGGTGGCAGCGGTGGTAACGCCGGTAAGGTTGGTGGAGTTGGCGGATCCTTAGTGATCGCATTCTCGAGCTGCGCGTTATTCGGTCGAGGCATGTTCGAACGACGGAGATCGTCAATCGAGGTCTGTCCGCTGTTCTTGGACACGTTTAAGCGACGGAGGTCGTCACTGAGATTGGCCCCTTTCGATATTGGCCGAGCAGGTATTCACGCAAGTGTCTGCATTCTTCGGTGTTATGTCCTCTGCGGTTATGGAATTCGCAGAACAAAGACTCGTCTTGATCTTCTTCGCCGGTTTGGTCGGTTGTTGGATTGCATTAGCGTAGAACTTCTTGCGATTCTCATACCCTCGACCGTATCCTGACTGCGGTTCACTAGTTGTTTCTTTCGAACGTTCGGGTTGCTTCGCCGAATAGTTTTGCTCGTAGGCGGCTTCTTCTTCTTCTTCGACGATATAAGTGTTAGCTCGGTGTAAAGCATCTTCCAATGTCTGAGGGGGGTTGTGCGTGAGCGCGCTACGGAAGCTAGTCTTTATCCGAGCTCCTTTCTGGAGACAAAGAAGGGCGGCTTCGTCGCTGATCGTGCAATTGGCGACAATCGTTTTGAAGCGCTGGATGAAATCGCGAAGACTCTCGCTTGCTCCCTGAGTTATTTGCCATAGCTCGGAGTTCTTGGTGTTCTGCCCGATGAACATCGAGAAGTGTTTGACGAATGCTGTTGTCAATTCCTTGTAGCTGTCGATCGAGTTCGCCTCGAGTCGCGAGAACCAATCGAGGGCTATTCCTCCCAGGCTTTCCACAAACAATTGGCACTGGATCGCATCTCTCTCCTCGGCGGTTCTGAAATGGTATCGGTTCATGCAGATTCCGAATGACGTCAAAAAGTGTTGGGGGTCGGTATTGCCCTCATAGACCTTCATCTTAAGTTTTTCCATGTGTTTGACCGGTGTTCCTGCTATGCGCGGCGTGAAGGGTGTTTTCTGCGTTTCTTGAATGACGCGCTCAATCTCCGGAGCCGCGCTTGTTGCTTGGCGTATCTTTGACGTGATCTCACGGAGCTGAGTCTTCATTGCCTCGAACTCGGCATCTCGACTTAAATCTGACGCTGGTGCGTTCGCTGATCCACCGCGGTAGACCTCATAGTTCCGGCCGGATCTCCGTCAGTATTAAGGTCTTCAATGATGTTTCGGACTCGAAGGGGAGTTCGGGTTTGACTGAGCTCGGCGATCTGCGCCGCCATCTGGCTAAAACGTTCCTCGCTCTTTTTGTTGATGGCTTCGAACTGAGCGTTGAATACTTGGAGCAAAAGTTCGGTTCCATAACCTCCTACGGCTGCGGGGGTTTGCCCGGCTGCGGGGGTTTGCCCGGCTGCGATTCCAGCGTTTTCCCCGGGAGTTCCTCCTGCCTGCTCGGTTGGAGCGTTCGCGTTTTCTCCACCGAGAGGGTTTCTTTCCTCCTGAAGGTTGGCTTGGTCCGTCATTGCTGATTCAATCTATCCGAAGTCCGATCTAAAACTTGAGAAATCTGTTTAAGCCCCCTACCTGGCGTGCCAATTGTTGATATGTGAATATCGACAAGGGACAAAACAGTACTTTAGATCGGAAACTTGGTTTTTATTAGATCGAATCAAGCAAATACAACTGAGTTCGATTATTTAGATGGACAATAACGAACTAAGACTTAATGCAACTAAGAGTCTAACGTTTTGAGTTCTCAGTCGCTAAGTCTTCTCGGGAATATCTTGTGTTCTCTGGTGTCGATTCGTCTCCCTTTATATATATCCTCTCAGTCGGTCTTCAAGCACGTCTTAAGCGATATGGGACCGAGAGGATTTTCCTTTTCTCTCAGTCCTTTCCTTTTCTCTTCGAAGTTTCCATTTTCTGTTAGGAAACATTCCTATTTCGACCGAGCGCAGGGAAACCTTCCATTCCTTCGAGAGGCTTCTCACCGACCTCGGCCTAATGGGCTGTGTTCGGCCCAATGTTTCACTTGGCCCATCTTTCTCGGTACATTTCCTCATAAACCGGGCTTACATTTCGCCGATCTCGGTTTGTACCGGAGAAAACCGGGGTGCGGTTTCCTCCAACAGGTCCCCACACATCAATATGTAACAAATCCAATGTTGAGTTACAAATATTATTCTGAGAAGGAAAAGAGAGCTTCTTTTGTTTTGCCAAATGACATATATGACAATGAGCTTTTCATTTATTCTTGTGACGTGTGGTGCCCAAAACATCAGAAATAACATCCAGCTTTGCAAAAGATGGATGACCCAAACTCTTGTGCCATACTCTAACATTAACTATTGCATTCACTAAAGCCATAGATGCTTGAACGTCCAGCACATAGAAGTTTCCAACTATCATACCCTATCCAATCATCAATTCTCTGGTATGATCCTGGATTTCACATGAAATAGGGTAAAATATCACACAAGAAGCAAGATCTGTAGTGCGACAGCTGATGCTTATCAGATTCAGTCTGAACTCTGGGATAAACAACACATTTTTTAAAGTGATATGTTTGTTTATCATTACTGAACAAATTCCACTGATTCTAACAGTAGAACCTGTTGGCAAGTTGACTGAGTTCACAATAGAAGTGCCTATTGAAACGAACAGTCTACTATCATGACAGACATGATTTGTAGCACCAGAATTAATCACCCATGTATCATTGCATGATGAGAACGGTTAAAATGCCAACAAAAGTCAATGTAGAAGGTCAAAAAGAGATACCCGTGTGATCACCCACATAAGTAGATGCACTTACTTCACCAGAGGTGTTGTTGGACTGAGGTTGAAGTTTAGAGCTGAAAAAAGCAATAAAATTCTGAATCAGGTCCTTAGTCAGATTTCCCATCAAACCATCAAGATTGTTGGACTTAACTTCCGGAGTAGAAAACAAAGCAACTTCATCCGCTACAGGTTGAGATTTCAGAGACTTGTCAAATGATTTTTCCTTTGGAGTATAACCCGGAGGAAAACCATTCTTCTTGTAACAACACTCTGCAATAGGTCTGACCTTATTGCAGAAAGAACATATGACGTCCTTTGTTTGGGCCATTCTGCACGTAGCATATAAGCTCTGTTGTTGCAGGAGTAGAAACATTCTCAGATACTTGAAAAGCAGATGGAGGAGGAATAGCAGGAGAGAAATTCTTCTGACTATCATCTTGACTGAGAATGTTATAAACTTCAGCCAAACTCAGGAGAACCTTATTCATAATAATCTGTCTCCTAATGATAGCATAAGATCATTTAGACCTGCCAAGAATTTCACAATCTTATCTCTCTCTGTCTTCAGTTGGAAACGAGCAGCTTTTCCACATGTACAAGGTTCATCGGGTTCCTCTGTACTTTTCAGATTACTCAACAGCGTCTTCAGAGTGGTGAAATAATCTGAAAGTGACATTGAACCTTGACGAAGATCTTGTATCTCTTGGGTGAGATTAAATGTCCTTGGCGAATTTGTCAAATGAAATCGACTATACAGATCGCGCCAAATATCAGTAGTATCATTCATCTTTAGTATACTATGATAAATCTAAGGTGAGAAAAAATTCAATAACCAGGATTTGACCATGCTATTACAGCGTGACCAAAGGCAAAAACTAAGATCCGATTCAGTTGGACGAGGCCAAGATCCATCCAAAAAACCAATCTTATTCTTAGCATCTAAAGCAATACACATCGCAGCATTCCAATCATCATAGTTTGTACCATCAAGCTTCATAGAGATGATTTGCAAACCTGGATAATCCGCACTGTGTAAATGGATAGGAGACTGACTCGGATCCTGAGTATCCGGGATTGCAATGACTGGCGAGGTTCCAGATACTGGAAGAGTATTCGGAAACATATTAGCAACATCAGAAGAGGATCGAGCAGATTTGCGACCTGAAGTCGTCGAAATCTTCGAAGGAGTAGATCAGTGAGGAACATTCTTCAACAACACCATCTTATCTTCGGATCGAACCGTAGAATCCAAAAATGAAGCTCAAAATGAAGAAATCAATGAAGAGAAAACGGAATTAGAGCTTTGATGGCTCTGAACCACGTTAAGTTCAGTCTAGACCATGGATGGAGGGAGCTACGGTACAACCAGAAATGGTGCGCCACGGCTAATGGTAGAGACGGTGGGAAGGATAAAAGAAGAAGGGTCGATGAGGGTGTATATTCCTCGAGCTCCCAAGCAGAATGCGAAAATGAGGAAGTCTCGGAGGCTCGGCCACCTGGTGTGAAAGCCTCAAAGTCTGGTAAGGCTAAGAGGTCTGTCAACGGCAGTAAAGAAGATGAGAATGCCTTGTCCGACCTCGAAAACCTGTGGGATATTAAAAAGCAGGACTTGCAAATTAAAAAGGAGATTTCTAAGCATTAGCGAAAGAGAACGAGAGCTCAACGAAGAAGAAGAGTTTGTTAGAAAATATATTTTCTCATTCTGATTTCAAAATTTTATTTGTACAATTGCTATATACATGTAACCGTATACTTTACTTACAATATAGATGGTTTAATAAAACCTGATAGTGTACCAACTTAAACTAAACCTTATATAAACCAATATGGAAATTTGGAAACAGTAAATTATTTGTAGCTGGATTCTCGGCTAGACGCAATATTGTTATAGGAAAGAAAGCTTACCACGCAAGTAAAGAAGAAGAACAAAAGGCACGATCAAAAACAAAATTTGTAACCCGAGAGGCATGATAAAAAATGATGAGAGACAATTTTCTCGTAAACCATATGAACCAAATCCATATAATACTATTAGCAATAAACAAAAAGAAAATATAATTGTAAAATTGTGTAAAAACAACATCAAAAAGGACAGTGACATGTAACACTATGTGGTGGTGTTCCGGGGAGATGAGGTCTCCATTGATGATTCGAACGATCTCAAACCCAGCCAAAAAGAAAATATATAACCTAGCTTGTGGATATTGACGATTGCATCAAAGCTATAAATTTACTACAACCAGCGCTCGAACGCCCTTTCGTCATCCAAAAAACGAAAAAAAACATTTTGAGACGGAGAAAGATGAAACGGCAACATGAGAGGCTAATGGAGAATACGACGATCGTTAACTACATAAATAAATTCAAAAAATATATTAGTAAATCAAAACAATTTCCGTGACAGATAAAATAAATATGAGGAAAAAGCTTGACAGTAAAACCTAAATAATTATGAGAGCAAACCTCAAAACAATTAAAACATAGAAGAAGTAAGTAACCAATACTATAAGAAAACACCAATTTAGCGACAGCAGAAAATGTCGGAAATCAGTCGTAACTCAGCATTTTACGTCCGATTAGCGACTGAAACAAACACGCTAATCCTTAGTCGCTAATTCTAACAGTCGTAAAATAGTCGCTCATATGCGACTGAATTACGACTAAGTTGCGTGTGATATACATTGCCGTAAATTAGTCGTTATGTCGTCGGCAAATATAGCGACTATTTTACGACTACATATGCGACGAGGTGATGTACATTCTCCTCTTTTACAGTTAGCTCTTGACGAGATGATGTACCCTCATGATTCTCTGAGTTTTTAGTCCTGATGGCAGACAACTTGGCTTCCAAGTTTTTCTGGTAAGTCTCAGCCACTCTCTTTGCCTTTCCATCCACATAACTCCCATCTTTTTTTGTGTGAGTCTTGATGAAAACTTCACCAAAACTCACCGGTCTACCTAATTCCTCTTCCTGAAATGATAAACCAAAATATGTCAGTGGGAAGTTATTAATCATATTCCTAAGACTTTAACACTTAATGAATAATAAAAAAAAATAGAAAGTTACCATTTCTTGCTGGATTTGCAGATAGGATTTCTGACCTGAGTAGTGAACGTGATGACCAAGACCGCCACGTTCAGACAACCGAGCAGCTGAAGCTGTTGAACTCTTTTCTTTGGTTTCTTCTGTGTCCTGATGCGCATTCATTTGTTCCCAGAGTGTATCGCCGATCCAGTTAGGTTGCACTCTTGATGTCCTTACGATGATGACCATATCCTTCATCCGGCTTTTGCAAATACTCTCAAACTTGGCTTGAACCACACCAGTGATCAAGCGATCCCAGGTGTGGATTTTCTACAATAACAAGAGACAAAGAGATGATGTTATAATAATACATAGTTACAAACACAATAACAAACACATTATGAAAAAGGAGGATCTTACCGCGAATTCCACCAAGTAACGCTCTTGTCTGTCACGAGGCACACGAGTCCAGCTGTAGAAAGGGCCATCAAACTTGTTGGTGAAGACCTTGGTAATCTTCTGGGTAAGTGAGGACTTGTCACAACCAAACCTACATACAAAGAAAACAAAGGAAGCAGTCATCGAGATAATCATTTGAAAAAGGAAACAAATCAAGCTAGAGGAAGTAGACTTACCACGTTGTACCCGGTTTCTCTATGGGAGACAGTACCGTAGTATAAGCCTCTCTCCCAGGCTTTTTGAGCAAGGCATTAAGAATCATTAGCTGGTCTTCAGAGAGATTGACATCACTGTCTTCTTCTTCTGAAGGATCTCGAACTGCAGCTTCTTCACCGTCATAAAGAGCTTGTTGAGAGTGTGGAGAATTACCTCCTTCTTGACATAATAGAGAGGCTCGGTTTTGAGAGAAAGAAGAAGCTCCAGAAGCTCCTTGATGAGATTGAGGTGATGCAGAATGCTGCCGATGAGGTTGCTCTTGGAACCGGTGTTGAGGAGATGGAGAGAATCGAATTTGAGATTGTTCTGATCTTCTAGGTTGAGCTGGTGGTTACGAGTCAGGGACTCCTTGTTGCGAGCTCTGGAAGAGCTCCATCGGTGGTGGATAGTCTCGGACATGTGTTGGCGTGTAGGTTGGGACCAGCGGTGGTGGAGATGTCGCTGGTATGAACTCATACCGACTGGGTAAGAGAGTTACGTCAGCTCCTCATCGTGCTCCTCCGCGTCTCTTCCTTCTACGGCCACCCATCGGATTCCAGGAGAGGCTTGAGATCGATGGTCGTTGGGAATCGATCGATTACGGGTTTAGATTTTGAGGAGAGGCAAATCGATCGATTAGAACTGAATATTAGGGATTATCGATCGATTTAGAAGGGTATGGGATCGTTTTATCTGTCGATTAGAACTGTATATTAGGGATTATCGATCGATTAGAAAAGGGATCGATTCGAAGGGAGATTTCTGGATTTCGGGAATTTGGGTTCGTCGAATAGAAACTGATTTGGGGATTTCTCGCGATAAAGGGTTAATCGGGTTGGTTAAGTGGGCTTGGTTTAATTATTGGGCCTTTAGTAGTATATCAGTCGCTATTCAGTCGGTAAAATTCTAGTTTTTGTATAAAAAAACCAATATAATTTATCTTACAATACAAAAATTTTATTCAGCAATTGTAATCATAAACATACACAGATTAGTAAGGATTCTCTTCATCTTCATCATCATCATCATCAGATCATGATAAATTACCCATAAATTCATCTTCTGGTTTTGCATCTCCGACATCGAAATCGAGATTTATCGGGTTTACTGATGTGCTGTCGTGTGGTGAGAGTGTCAAGTTTTACCCTAAATGAAATCAATAGCCGCAAGTGCACAGCCGATCGATTGTAGTACTTAGGGATCAAATCCACAGGGAAGGAAGATCTTTCCTGCAAAAGCCTTCGAAAGAAATAAAAGTAAGGAAGTCTAGAACCAAGCGATTTTTGTGAGGGTTTTGGTGGTGTATTTAAAACATAAAAACTAATCTTAATGAGAAAATACGGGAATTAAAATGACATAATAACTAAACTTAACGAAATCGACTAAAAACGAGAAAAAAACCTAAACCTAATTGCTTGAATAAAAATCGATTAAGAGAATGAAAATGATGAACTAAAGCATGTAATAAAATCGATGTAAATCTATAGAAAAGAGGCGCTGGGTTTCAGAAAAGTTTTCTTTGGGGTATGAACGATTCAAAACATTGCTAGAGAGTAATTTTGATAAGATCTTAGCTTAAACTTTTCGAACTAGAGTCACGGACGTATGAATACGCCACTGTCGTGATCATAGACAACTATCTCTCTCAACCCTGACCAGTAGGTTTCCACTCTGGCCCTGGTGATAACACCGTATTTTGACCACTTTTATGGATCGTTTTGAAATACTTTTTCTATGTTTTTAATTGCTTTCAAGTACTTTTATTACGTTTTTCTAGTATTTGTAGTTCCAAGACTCTTTTCAGGAAACTTAGGGAAAAGCTTAACAAAATGGATAGTACACCAGATTTTTAGCTCAGAGTCAAACCGTCAGAAGTTCACCCCGATTGAAGGCCTTCTCACCGTCTGATCCAGCTCAAATTTGGAAATCTCAAAGATGGAAGTATCAGCTTTCCAGCACACTTTACAGCTTGGCAATCCAACAGTCAATCAAAAGATACGCGAAGAGCAATATGTCCCGTAAACCAGCCGACAAGCGTTTCCACCCGCGACCAACAGGCCATTCCCCACGGTCACAACCATCCCGACCGCGGCCAGCCATCCATTCCCCGCGGTCACGCACATCCCGACAGCGGCCAGCTAACTCCGAGTTTGAAGGCCCATTTCTGAAGTCCATATCATTTTCTCAGCCTTAATTTCGGAACCCTAGACCCTAGAGATGTCTTGAGCACTATAAATACATGTTTTAGGAACCCTAATTCGTATGACCTCATATGCTCTTATTGTTTTAGAATACTTTTTAAGTTTTGGGTTTTAGGGAGAGAGAGATATATCTCTTGAACCCTTGTTCTTTCTTTTTCAATTTCGGTTTCTGTTCTACTTTTTAATACTATGTTTTTGATTTCGTTTATCATGTCTGAGTAGTTTTATTGTTGAGTCTAAGGAATTTCGATGGGGATACATATGTTCGATGAGGATTCCATGAGCTTTTGAGCCAAATCTTAGAACTTTTTCTTCTGAATTCGTTTTTACTGCATGAGAGTAGCGTCATGAACTACAATCTGATCCAGATGCTTGGTGACACGAAAGTGTTCATCCGATGTCAGATCTAGTTTGGGAGAGAAAAACAAACATAGGAGTGGAAACCTACCTATGGGTGATTTGTGAATGCTGACGAGTCTTAAACATAATGCATCTCTTCTCTTCCAGGGGCAGAGTGAAAATCTACTAGTCAGGGTTGAGAGAGATAGTTGTCTATGATCACGACAGTGGCGTATTCATACGTCCGTGACTCTAGTTCGAAAAATTTAAGCTAAGATATTATCAAATTTACTCTCTAGCAATGTTTTGAATCGTTCATACCCCTGAGAAAACTTCTCTGAACCTCAGTGCTTTCTTTTTTATAGATTTACACCGATTTTTATTCAAGCTTTAGTCTAGTATCTTTACTCTTTCAATCGATTTTTATTAAAGCAATTAGGTTTAGCTGTTTTTCTCGTTTTTGTTAAGTTTAGTTATTAGGTCATTTTAATTCTCGTATTTTCCCGTTAAGATTAGTTTTTACGTTTTAAAGACACCACCAAAACCCTCACAAAAATCGCCTAGTTCGAGACTTCCTTACTTTATATTTCTTTCGAACGCTTTTGCAGGAAAGATCTTCATTCCCTGTGGATTCGATCCCTAAGTACTACAATCGATCAGCTGTGCACTTGCGGCTATTGATTTTATTTAGAGTAAAACTTGACACCCTCACGACACACCACATCAAGTTTTTGGTGCCGTTGCCGGGGAAGGAACGCGTTTTCTTTTCCGCAAAACCCTAAGAAAGGTTGGTAAATCGACTCTAGAATCCCTTTTTCTGCATATTTCCATTTTTCAGTTATTTTGTTTCCATTCCCAATACAATGGATCCTATAAATGGAAATCCCAACTATGAGGGAGGTTTTTACAACACTCCTCAAGCCACCAAACGCAGAGAAGAACACCAAGCCCGAGATCTTAGCTACATGGATCGATCCAGCCAGCCAAATCATCCATACCACCGGCGCAGAGAGCCTGTTCGACGCCGGGAAGATCCTTATGGTCCTCCTCCGACCTATTTCGAGCCACACGCCTATAATCCTCCACCGCAGAACCAATCAGCAAGAGGACAACTTGAGGATCAGCAGACGTTTGGGACGCCTCGAAGGAATGATAAACCAGTTTCTTGATCAGCAGATTCTCACCGAAAACACCCTGCTCAAGCGAATTGATTCAATCTCTGAAGAGTTCAACAGAAATTTCGATGATCTGGCCAATCATTCTGGAAGAACAAACCCACAAGGACGCACAAACACTAGCTGGGATGATCCACCAAGTCGCAACAGAGCAGACAAGAAAAGGATATGACATATACAAAACTCGAGTGATATTGTCGAATCGAAGCAAGAGTTCAAAGAAGTCAGAGAATCCGCCTCCTGGTATAGACAGAAGACAGATGATGAGTTGCAGGAGATCGAGCACAGGCTGAACAAACTCGAGTGCAAGGCACGGGAGATTGATGCAAGAATGGAACAGATTCCCAACATTGAGCAGATTGTGAGATTTTCTAAGAAATCTCCCAAAGATCCTGGTGAAGATGAACAACACCACCCCGATATGAGTTTAAATGATGCTAGTTTACCCAAGAAAGAGGCTGAAGACGTTCATGCCGAGTATAAGAAAGAGGAAGCACACTATGAGCAGGACACATTCGGAGCCGCAGGTGCAACCGTCCTAACCGCGGCCAAGGTCCCTTTTCCCGCGGTCGCGAGACCTCTGACCGCGGGAATTGGTCATTCAGATTCACCTCCAGGATTTGAAAGAAAGATAATACATCTTCTGTCCCAACTTCAACCTCCAGCACCTAAAAAAGCAACTCAGGAAGAAAGAGACCAATTCTCAGATGAAGAAACGGATTGGCATGATTCATTACCTTGTATGATGGCAATGGAGTGTGTTGAAGATTCAGATGACTCTTCGATCCAAGAACACCTGAAATGCAGCAAGATAAAGATGCCATACATTGATTCAATCATTGAATACGACGCTGCAGCTTTCTTTTGTGAGTCTTATTCTGCATTTGAAACACCAGCCAACACTTACAAAGAAAGACAAGTTCGAACTCTCCATAAGGTCAAGACTACAGGTCAGTTTCTCATCTCTTGTTCTATTAGAGGAGAAATGTTTAAAAACGTGCTTTGTGATTCTGGAGCTTGTTTTAACATGATGTCCAAGGCAATTGCTTTGAGACTTGGTATTAAGCACCTGCGTAGGACTAGAGAAAATATTAGTCTAGCTGATGATTCCAATGCAACACCTCAAGGAATAGCGCATGACATTCCTTTGAGAATAGGAGATTGCATCGTTCCTGTCAACGTCTACATTGTCGAAACAAGAGACGCAACACATCCGGTGATTCTCGGATGGTCTTTTCTAGCAACTTCCGGAGCTATAATGGACTGGCCAAACCGGAGGATTTCGTTTGCTAATATCGACAAAGATGTCTTCACATAAGCTGACCCATACAACAGCAAAGCAGGAAAACGTTCTGCAACAGAAGAGTTTGAAGGAGAACTTTGGAGTGACGACGAACCTGCTAGGCAAAGCAAGGAGATGTCGAAAAAGACTTGTCTCAGGACAAGATCTTCTTCATTGGACTAAGCCACCTCCAACACCAAAGTCGAGATAAACGACTTAAAACAAAAGTGCTTAATGGGAGGCAACCCATTTAGGTATTGTTTTCTTTATGATTTTTCTTTCTTTTTCTATTGATTTTTTTCTTTTTCTTAGTTTCAGGTGTTTCTTATAAAACAAAAAGCCAAAAAAAATCAAAAAACCGAAAAGACCAAAAAGAAGGATGGTCCCTGACTGCTCGGCCCAGCAGGAACCAAGGAGAAGCAGGAAACAGGATGCATATAAGCCCTCGCGGTCGCAGGTGTTCTGACCGCGAGAAACGCCTCTTCGACCGCGGTCGCGTCTTTCTGACCGCAGCCGGACACCACTTTACCGCGGTCGCGCTACCTCCGACCGCGGGAAATGGTCATTGAGATGAAACCTGACCCAAAACCACCCACTTCACCTCATTCCACCTCACCAAGCCCCATTCCACCTCATTCATTACTTCCCACCACCTTCCATCACCACCTATCACCTTCCCAAACCTCTTTTTTGAATGGATCAGGTTCATCTCCACCAGCATCCCAGATCCAGGTAAGTTCTCTTTGGCCTTACCAATTCGATTATCTATGCATTTTTCTCATCCAATCTCGACTTGTTTCACACTGAGGACAGTGTGATTTAAGTCTGGGGGAGGATTTCATCCCTTTCTAACCACTTTCTTTCATGAGTCTTGCATTATCTACACTTTTTGCATTTTCCTTAAAGTTTTTCAAAATCGGTTTTCAAAACAAAATACGTTTTAAAGGGAATGGTTAACATGAATCAATGATAGTTGACTGTGTGCTTTTAGACTGTTCCTAGTGACATGCTCATTCATGATTTAGGACTAGACTAGGCGATAGCTAAGCATATTTGAAACGAAGTACCCCATAGGAATTTGAATGATTTCGATTTAGATGAAGGAATACACTAGCTCTGTTTTATTTAGACTTAATTTGAACTTAATTTTCTCATTGAAGCATTAGGCCAGAGAAACGAATCATACATTCAGGACTCCTTTACCCTTTTTACCACTCTCTGTTGATCCTGAATGGCTAGTTCATCTTTAGCTAGTTCCTCACCTTAACCAATCCTCTTTCAAACCACATGCACTCTTGTTTTCTATTGTCTTATATGCAGATATGTGTAAAAACGTTGGAGAGAAAGAGGAACGACGCAGTTTTCAGTCACCAAAACAGAGACCTGCGGTTTGCCGGAATAGTTCCCGGAAGGATTCAACACAAGAGGAAGCTCAGTTTGCCTTAGAAAAATCTCAAATTTGATACAATCTCGTCCTCTAGTCTCTCTCTCTTTTAAAGGCATTCCCTTTCAAAAAAAAAAAATCCGAAAATAGGAAAAGAAAGTAGATAAAAGCCTTAGAGAGTCTAGAGAGGTCGAATTTTAAGTCCCAAGGCAACTGGAGTTCGATTCTATTGAGTTTTGGAGATCATTTTCTGATTCCCAGAAAGAATCTAAGTCTAGGGGAATAGCTGTTCACAACAAAGGATGAAGGATTATGCAACAACATTTGGCAAGAAGAAGTGACTGAAAATTGCAGTCATCAACAGGTCCTTATCTCTCTTGCGGTTTTGCATATTATCTTGCATCCTCCAGATTCATCAGGTAACCTGAAACACTTTAACTCCACCACTTAAACAGCCCTTTAATGCCAAACGCCGTCTACCCTGGATGATGTCTTTGATGAGAATTCACTATTGAACTTAATGAATGTAGAGAGCTAGTTGACTGGAATCAAGATTTAGATTGTTTAAGTTTTGCATGACGGAAAAAGTGGACTAGTATCTTTTGTGTATTGGTGAGAATTTTCTAGACTAAGTTGTGGATTGATGCACGATCTTTAGTCCTAGTTTAGGAGTTCATGTCTCTGAGATTTGTGCATTTCCTATTTTTCTTTTCACTTAACCAGTTTAGACTTTTGCTTTGTTTGAGGACAAACAAAGGTTTAAGTTTGGGGGAGTTGATAACACAGTATTTTGACCACTTTTATGGATCGTTTTGAAATACTTTTTCTATGTTTTTAATTGCTTTCAAGTACTTTTATTACGTTTTTCTAGTATTTGTAGTTCCAAGACTCTTTTCAGGAAACTTAGGAAAAAACGTAACAAAATGGATAGAAGACCAGATTTTTAGCTCAGAATCAAACTGTCAGAAGTTCACCCCCGATTGAGGGCCTTTTCACCGTCTGATCCAGCTCAAATTTGGAGATCTCAAAGATGGAAGTATCATCTTTCCAGCACACTTTACAGCTTGGCAATTCAACGGTTCAATCAAAAGATACGCGAAGAGCAAGATGTACCGTCAACCAGCCGGCAAGCGTTTTCACCCGCGGCCAACAGGCCATTCCCCACGGTCAAAACCATCCCGACCGCGGCCAGCCATCCATTCCCCGCGGTCACGCACATCCCAACTGCGGCCAGCTAACTCCGAGTTCGAAGGCCCATTTCTGAAGCCCATATCATTTTCTCACTTGAGCACTATAAATACATGTTTAATGAACCCTAATTCGTATGACCTCATATGCTCTTATGGTTTTAGAATAGTTTTTAAGTTTTGGGTTTTAGGGAGAGAGAGATCTATCTCTTGAACCCTTGTTCTTTCTTTTTCAATTTCGGTTTCTGTTCTACTTTTTAATACTATGTTTTTGATTTCGTTTATCATGTCTGAGTAGTTTTATTGTTGGGTCTAAGGGATTTTCGATAGGAATACATATGTTCGATGAGGATTCCATGAGCTTTTGAGCCAAATCTTAGAACTTTTTCTTCTGAATTCGTTTTACTGCATGAGAGTAGCGACATGAACTATAATCTGATCCAGATGCTTGGTGACACGAAAGTGTTCATCCGGTGTCAGATCTAGTTTGGGAGAGCAAAACAAACATAGGAGTGGAAACCTACCTATGGGCGATTTGTGAATGCTGACGAGTCTTAAACATAATGCATCTCTTCTCTTCCAGGGCCAGAGTGGAAACCTACTGGTCAGGGTTGAGAGAGATAGTTGTCTATGATCACGACAGTGGCATATTCATACGTCCATGACTCTAATTCGAAAAGTGTAAGCTAAGATCTTATCAAATTTACTCTCTAGCAATGTTTTGAATCGTTCATACCCCTGAGAAAACTTCTTTGAACCCCAGCACTTTCTTTTCTATAGATTTACACTGATTTTTATTCAAGCTTTAGTCTAGTATCTTTACTCTTTCAATCGATTTTTATTTAAGCAATTAGGTTTAGCCGTTTTCTCGTTTTCGTCAAGTATAGTTATTAGGTCATTTAAATTCCCGTATTTTCCCGTTAAGATTAGTTTTTACATTTTAAAGACACCACCAAAACCCTCAAAAAAATCGCCTAGTTCTAGACTTCCTTATTTTATATTTCTTTCGAAGGCTTTTGCAGAAAAGATCCTCCTTCCATGTGGATTCAATCCCTAACTACTACAATCGATCAGCTATGCACTTGCGGCTATTGATTTCATTTAGGGTAAAACTTGACACCCTCACGACACCTCACATCACCTGGATGAGAACACACACATTATGTCTAACACGCGCCCGCACTCACACATCGGCCATAGGTAGGTTTCCACTCCTATGTTTGTTTTGCTCTCCCAAATTAGATCTGACACCGGATGAACACTTTTGTGTCACCAAGCATCTGGATCAGATTGTAGTTTATGACGCTATTCTCATGCAGTAAAAATAAATTCAGAAAAAAAGTTCTAAGATTCAGCTTCAATAGCTCATGGAATCCTCATCGAACATATATATCCCAATCGAAAATCCCTTAGACCCAACAATAAAACTACTTAGACATGATGAACAAAATCAAAAACATAGTATTGAAAAGTAGGACAGAAATCGAAATTGAAAAAGAAAGAACAAGGGTTCAATAGATAGATCTCTCTCTCCCTAAAAGCTAAAGTATAAAAACAATAAGAAAACAAGATGGTGTAAAAAGGTGATACGAATTAGGGTTCCTAAAACATGTATTTATAGTGCTCAAGACATCTCTGGGCATCACTTGAATTTCTCCAAATGAGGGAATCATTTTGGGCTTCGAAAATGGGCCTTCGAGTTCGGAGTTGGCTGGCTGTGGTCGGGATGTGCATGACCGCGGGGAATGGATGGTTGGCCGCGGTCGGAAAGCTTCTGACCATGGTGAAATTGCTGTTGGGCGCGGGTGGAAATGCTTGTCGGCTGGTTTACGGGACATCTTGCTCTTCGCGTATCTTTTGATTGAACCGTTGGATTGCCAAGCTGTAAAGTGTGCTGGAAAGCTGATACTTCCATCTTTGAGGTCTCCAAAATTTGAGCTGGATCAGACGGTGAGAAGGCCTTCAATCGGGGGTGAACTTCTGACGGTTTAACTCTGAGCTGAAAATCTGGTCTTCTATCCATTTTGTTAAGCTTTTTCCTAAGTTTCCTGAAAAGAATCATGGAACTACAAATACTAGAAAAAGGTAATAAAATTACTTGAAAGCAATTAAAACACACAGAAAAGGTATTTCAAAACGAACCATAAAAGTGGTCAAAATACGGTGTTATCATTTACTTTGTGTACTCGATTTTCAACAACGATATCTTCAATTGTGGTCAGCATAACATCATCATCACTCTCTTGTTGCAAGAGAGTTGATTCTTTGTCTCCATAATGTCCTGAAATATCCCCTCTTGGATTCACATTTAAGACATTTAGCCACAACTGCTTTGGTTTTTTTCGGTATGGATATGGAATATAACAAACTTGATCTGCTTGGGAGGCTTTGGAATACAAATAGGAATACAAAATGAATACATCATCATTATATTTACTGAGTTGGATATTAATTTATATATTTATATACCATGCGTACCTAGAATAAATAGTTCGTATTTGTTGTACTTTCTTGATGAAAGAACGTCAACGACACCACCAGTGCTCCTTTGAGTGCCTCTACCAATTACAGGGTCATACCACTCACACTTGAAAAGTGTGATTTTCAAATTTGGCATCCCCTCATACTTGAGTTGTATGATATCAGTTAAGATCCCGTAAAAATCAGTTTCATCAGATGCATCGGTGTAGTTTTCTCCTTTAATACACACTCCAAAGTTACATGTCTTCCGTCCTCTGCCATGGTTCTGTGTATGAAACAAATATCCTCTTGTAAAGTAAATAGGCCAGGTTTTGGCTTTATTGACTGGTCCGTGAACTATATCCTGAACCCAAATAGGAAAATGATTTGTGGCGTTTCAGTAAATAACCTGCACATATAAATATATGTATACATTATTAATCTGTTGATGAAAAACGTACATAGGTAGTAAAAATATAGAAAACGTACATAATCCTTCACCTATGAAGGATATTGGTCAGCTCTTTTTGCAGCGACTTCTTTATCAGAGAGTTGTGGATATTTTGTGTAAATATAATCCTCAAACATCCTGTACAACACAAACATATATTATCTTTTTCTGAAAGCCATATTTTGATACTAGAAATGATACTAGATTATACATCTGAAAAGGATGAAATTCAATATACCTCTCAAAGTGTTGAAAGTAATTGCAATTTCGCAAAACATATGCATGTGCAATTTTGTGATTTTTTTTCTGAAAGTCATATTTCATGCATTTGCCCACTTGGCCAACCTACGTGAGTAAATATATCAGGAACTCCGGGGACATCATATACAGGGATTTCACCTTCGTCAAATCTTGTTAACCTGTCCCAATATTTAATAATAAATATGAAGTCACATATTAATGTAATATTATTGTGGCCAATATTAACTTATAAATATGAATTCACACATTTGGAGTTTACCTTGATTTTGTGTGTATATGATCGGAAAAGTAGTGCTCCGTAAAATAAGCAATCTCGTCATTGATATATGATTCAACAATTGATCCTGATGCATATCTTTTATTCTTTGCTTTTGTTTTCAGTTTTTTTTAAAACTTTTCAAAATGATACATTCACCTTTACTGCACAAGGCCTCCTAATTCAGCTTCATAAGGAAGATGTATAGGCAAGTGCTCCATTACATCGAAAAATGATTGTGGAAAAATCTTCTCCAAATTGCATAAGATTAGGACTATGTTTTGTTTTAGGATTTGGACCCTGTTTTTTGCAAAGTTCTTGAACATAAGTCACGAAAGAATCCTCCAACACCTATATATATATATATATATATATATATATATATATATATATATTAAAGTTCAATTAAGAATAAATTACTATAGTCAGAACTTTTACATGTACCATTAAATAGACAACAAAGTACCTGATAATGCTAGGTGGATGTTAGACCATCTCCATTAGTGTAACTCATGTTGGAGTTCTTAGGATTAATTTATTAGTTTTCTTTTGGAGATATGAATAGTTAAGAGACACTTATGTTATTCAGCTCCATTAGTGAACCCATATGGGGTTCATATCTATACCGAATCCGACTCAGTGAGCCAAGAATGAGTGGCCGATCAAATCTCAGCCGTCCTTGATCGCCGTGACGTTCCTTTCTAAGAGATGCCTCTCAGCTGTATCGAAGACGTTTTCAGGGCGAAGACTATTTCTTCCGCCGGCGCAGATATCACGCTTCAGAACTGATGGCAGAGATGAAGCAACACTTGTACAAAGACAATTATCTTCCTCTAGTTCTATACCGTTGAAAGATGATCAAGCAAGAATTATCAAATGTCAGATGGTGCTCTCAAGAGGAAGAAACCAGACGGTGGATGGTATCTAGAAGCAGAGTTTGAGAAGATTTATATAAATACATATAATGGTTATCTTCATGGATATCTGCATCAATGTTGGAAGAATCATAACTATGTAGAATATATGAACGGTTAAGAGGAATCTGTTGCTAAATGCTCATCGGTTACTTAGCTAATTTGGTACCGACAAGGACTAGGAACTCCTGGGGCAAAGTGTTGGAGTTCATGGATCCACTGAACTCAACAAGAAGAGTCATATAACATTAGAAATAAAGTCGATACTGACAATTTCGATTTTTTATCGTCTTCAACATAAGAGAAAATGATGAATCAGTGGTTGGAATCCCTTGCACGAGGCGCTTTGTCGTCGGAACTTCGAGATCACGGAGACGATTCTCCGGCCTCACTGTTGATCTGCGTGGTGCAAATGGAGACGGAGACTGCCTCACGCGTATATTCTTCTTTAGTCGGGTTCGACGGGTTTGCCGCCGCCGAAGAAATGAGTTTTCAGAAAAAAAAACAATTAAAACATAAAAAAAAAGAACCACTCACCTTCCTCCACGTGGCGTAAGAGACTGTCTCCTGTACCCCTTAGCCAAGGATCGATCCGCCGAATTTTTTGGATTTTGGATTTAATTTAAATCGATTTTGCATATGAAACTGAGCCATTTTTGGGTTAAGAGACACTGATGGAGGTGGACATACGGTCCAAGAGTTCTGTAGAGATAAATGGAAGTAGCCATTCCATAAAAACATGGTAGTCATGACTCTTCATGCCGGAAAGCTTTCCTTTTTCTATATTAACACAAGCAGCTAAGTCTGACGCATAACCGTCAGGGAATTGTACTGATTTCATACATTCCAATAATCTTCTTTTATCAGCTTCTTCCAATGTGTATACCGGAAAAGGAGCTTGACCATTTTCACCAAGATGTAAGTGTGCCCGATCACAGAATCGTTCTATTACTAATCTTGACTTGATAATGTCTTTTGATTTACCCGCCGCACTCATTAGATTATTCATAATGTTATCAAAGAAATTTTTCTCTATATGCATCACATCAAGATTATGTCAGAGATTGAGGTCCCTCCAGTAAGGCAACTCCCAAAATATACTTTCTTTGTGCCAGTTATGCCACATCCCATATCCGGGCATCTTTTTTTCATGACCGTTTCCACCGCAGTCAGACGTTTTTATAGGATTGACAGTTTCTATTCGCTCACTATAAACTTGTTCACCTGTCAAAGACTCTAGTGGTGACTCATGTATAGCGTGTCTACCCTTCAAAACGTCTTTTCTATTCTTTTGTAATGGATGACCATGAGGGAGAAACTTTCTATGATAATCAAACCAACATGTCTTTCTTCCATTAGGCAGATAAAATGCCTTTGTATCGTCCAAACAAATTGGACAAGCCAATCTACCATGGGTTGTCCATCCTGACAACATGCCATACACCAGAAAGTCGCTTATCGTCCACATCAGCACAGCCTTTAGTTTGAAATTCTGCTGCAAAGATACATCATATGCATCGATTTTAGTTGACCATAATTCTTTTAACTCCTCGATAAGAGGTTGGAGGAAGATATCAAGACTAGCACGCGGATGATTTGGCCCATAATTCAGTATTGTGAGGAATATGTACTCAGTCTTCATGCACATACCAGAGGGTAGAGGGTAAATTATAAGGAGTCAATATCACAGGCCATAACGAATGATTACGAGACATGCCAAATGGATTGAATCCATCTGTACATAATCCAAGATACACGTTACGGGGTTCTTCAGCAAACCGGGGATGTAGATCTTGAAAATATTTCCTCTCTGCAGCATCAGAGGGATGACACATTTCGCCCTCCTTTGCTTGGTTTTCAGCATGCCATCTCATTGCCGCTGCAGTCTTCTGGCTCTGATACATCCTCTTCAATCTATCACCAATAGGTAGATACCACATACAACTATATGGTATTCTGGTTCGTAAACGTCGTCCTTCGTTAGGCTTGCATTTTGGTGACTGGCAAAATTTACACTCCTCCCACATTTCATCTTCTTTCTAGAAGATCATACAATTGTTAATACAAACATCGACTTTATGAAACGGAAGCCCCAAATTTCCCAACATTTTCTCTGTCTCGTAATGTGACTTGGTTGACTGATCTCCTTCTGGTAAATACTCCATACTCCGTAAACAAAGATACCCATGAATCCACACACTTTTCACTCATATTATAATCTACCTTATTTTTCATGAACCGAGTAGCTAAAGATAACTACGAGTGACCTTCATGACAACCATCATATAATGGTTTTTTCCAGCTTCTAACAAGTCATAAAATTGTTGGGGATAGTTACGCACCGGATCTTGTACATTCTGATAACTATCATCTTGATGATAGGTATCATCTTGAAGATAATTACCATGAAATGCATCATTCACCATATCCACATATCTATCTCTTACTACATTACCCACATCTTCTTCACTCCAACTTAAATGAGTTGTATTATCATAACTAGTTCCATAATCCATAGTAATTTCTTTCCCATGCTAATACCAAATGTAGTAATCTGGCATGAACCCACTCTCTATTATTATTGTTACTGAAATTTCCAAACATTATATCTTAGAAACGCTCTCCAGAATTTCAGAGCTTGTATAGGTTGTGTTTGTGAGTGAATGGAAGAGAGATACGTGGTCTGTATATATAGAAAAAATTGCTACTATTTTGCATCTAAACAGCGACTGCCAAGTTTTACTCGCAAAAAACCAGTACACCTACCATAAAAGTTATAACACCTGTTATTAATTAAGCGACCTGCTGCATAAGTCGCAATGTAGTCGTTAATTAACGACCAAGTTACGAGTGTTTTTATTAGCAACAAATCAACGACCCTTTTACGACTAAATGACATTAGTCACTAAACAGTCGTCGCTAAAGAGTCGGAACTTGTTACGACTGTTTTATCAATCGTAATTTGCAGTCGCTAATTTCATGTTTTCTTGTAGTGCAAACAAAAAGAACACACTAAGCATATAAATCTGAACGAAACAGATTCAATATAATAGATAGCTCAAAATACAGCGATGGACAACAATATTAATGAATACTACACATAAAATATGCAGTGGAAAAATAACAAGAGGGAAAAAGAGGAGAAAGTTTCTCCAGGAAACCTTAGGTGGACTAATATTGAAGGTATGTAAATCAGACAGTAAGATTTTCTAATATTATACATTTTTGAATACATATTTGAAAGATAATTATGGAAATTCAGTATCGCCATACGTCAAATTCTTTATAGATGGATTAGTTATAACCCTAACAAAGTCGGTTTACTATATCTTTATAGATCGATGAAACCAAAACCATAACAAAGTCGGTTTATTATATTATAACTATTTCAATTTATATCGGTATATTTTAATTGAATCATACGTATAATCAAAATAGGATATCAGAAAATTATACATACAAAAGTGTCGATTTTACTTAAGGGTATAAACATCATTCTACAGCCAAAACTCGCGGAGAATACAACACGTCAACAAAACATTAGTCAGGTAGGTATATAGATGTTATACTATTAACAGTTATTCTATATCAATCTCTAAGATTACTAATCATAATTTTAAATTTTTGCATGTCATTTTTACAGGCAATTTTGTTTAGATTATCAAATATAACATTATTTAAAAGAAAAAAAGTATAAGAGTATGGTCCAAAAATATTTTTTTCTATAAATTAATTTATAAATAAATCAATATCATGATAATTTAATAAAATATCATAGTGCCGATATTATTAATTTATAGAAGTTTTACTATATTTTTCATATTCAATATCTGATCAAAGATCTCCATCTCGAAAAAACCATTGACCAGAGTCATTCCTTAATTATTTGCCAAGATCATTGAAAGAAAAGTGCTATCATCTCGTCTGGTTTGGAGCTTTCTCTATCTCTAGGTTCATCATAAATAATGCTTCCCTTACTTCCTCCTCAATAGCCTTTGCCGTAAGCATTTTATTATTTTGTGCTATAATTAGTGGCTTAATTTCTTGCATTGGATGATCAAACAAGCCTCTAGGAGTAGTGACGAACTATAGAAAGTTGTGGTTGGCTTCGAGCCACCCCCTCGGTGAAAAACCGTAATACGCCCTGAGGCGAAGCTTTCGGGAAGAGGGGTAGTCTTGCCATAATGGGATGTTGATGTGTGTGTGGTGCGGACAACAAGTTTTACCCTACAAGAATCAATGAAAGCCGCAAGTACACAGCTAATCGATTGTAGTATTTTGGGATCGAATCCACAGGAAGGAAGATCTTTTCAGCAAAAAACTTTGAAATAGATTGAAATAAGGAAGTCTAGAACAAATCGATATTTCAAGGGGTTTTGGTGTCATGAAACGTAAATCCTAAACTAAATAGGAAAAATAAAAATCGATTAAGAACTAAAAATGACCTAATGCAAAGACTTAAGAAAATCACATCGGCTGATGAACTAAAGAAGACTTGATATAAAGAGCTTGAACGTAAATCGATGTACGACTTATAAAACGAGGCGCTGGGTTATCAGAGAAATATCTCTGAGGTATGAACTATTAAAAACATTGCTAAAAAGTAAT
The DNA here is from genome assembly GCF_000478725.1 of Eutrema salsugineum. NCBI lineage: Eukaryota > Viridiplantae > Streptophyta > Magnoliopsida > Brassicales > Brassicaceae > Eutrema > Eutrema salsugineum. The sequence continues at coordinate 1,925,638 of NW_006256908.1, read as the reverse complement.
ATAAAAGAACCTAGCTAAAACTTTTAGAACTCGAGCACGAATGTATGACTACATCACTCTCGTGATCATAACCAACTGTCATCCAAGACCCTGACCAGTAGCTTTCGACTCAAGCCCCAGCCACATATGTACGCAATCTTGCACTAGACTCATCTATATTCACAACTCACCCATAGGTATCTCTAGTCTTCTATGGCAGAATTGCTCTTCTCAAACTGATAACACCTGATTTTGACCACTTTTCACTATTGATTTCAAATGCTTTTTCGAAGGTTTTACTTAGTTTTAGGAACTTTTATTATGATTTCCACGTATTTGTAATTTCAAGGCTCTTTTCAGAAAACTTAGGGAAAATGATGGCAAAATGGAAGAAATCCACATTTTTAGCTCAGAATCAGATCGTTCGAAGTTCAGCCTCAAATGAATACTTTCTAACCGTCCGATCCAGCTCAAATTTGGAGACAATCAATAGGAGACAACCAGCTTTCCATAGCACTTTACATCACAAAGATCCAACGGTGCATCAAAAAATACATGGAGAACAAGTTGACCTAGTTCATTAGTCTCGGAAGACTCTCACCCGCAGGAAACACATGTTTTACCTGCCCTGGAAGACTCTCACCTCCGGTGGACCTTAAGACGAGCCACAAGGCCCAAAATCAAAGCCCACTTCGCCATTTCTCCTTAGAGAAGCCCTAAATGAGATCTGTAAGACCTTAGGACCTATAAATACATTGTTTAGCAGTCCTAAATGGGTGTGTGCTCCTGTAATGAGATTTTGAGCACCAAACTCTGTTTGTCTAGGGTTAGGCGATGGAGATGGGGATTCTTCCCCAGATCCATTGTTATTTCTCCTTTTTATTTCATTAACTTTTCTGTTTCATTCTTTTGCATTCTTCTATGTTTTTTATCATTCATTGCATCATGTAGATTAGTCTCAGAGAGTCAAGTTGTTATAAGATATCGACAAGCATATATATCGATTAGGATTTCTATTGTTCTAGACCATATTCTGGATCTCATCTCTTCTAAGTTGTTCATAAAGCATGAGAGTAGATTCATGACCTATTCTCTGAGCGTAGGATCGATCAGAGCCACGAGAGTACTGTATCAGATCATCCGTACCTAGCTTCAGAAGAACATAGTCGCTATAGGAGTCGAAAGCTACCTATAGAGAAGATGTGAGCAGACGAATTCAATGTCTAATGCATGATCTTAAGTTTAGCATGAGAGCGAGAGTTAATTGCTAGATCTAAGAGATTAATTGATTAAGGTGACGACAGTTGGTTAATCATACATATGTCTATTCTACTTCAATTCAGATTCCTAGAAACAGATGAAGATAAATCCCCCGGAAGCTAATTGGAAATGCCATCATACATGGATTAGAATAAACCAGAGAAGTCTAAATCGCCACCTATGAGTTCAAGAGACTTTAGTTTGAGTCGATATGCTTTAGATGTTCTTTTAACAATTCATCTTGCATTGCATTTCTTGTGAATATTAGATTAGGTTTAGTTTAGGATCTTAACAGAAAACCCCAAAACTTTTATTGGTTTATGACTTTGCTTACTTCCCAGTTTGTTGTTTCTCGCAGATTAGACATCCTCCCTGTGGATCGACACCCTAAGTCCTACAACGTACATCTGTGCACTTGCAGACACTAGGGCTTTATAAATTTAAAACTTTTGGAGGACCAATGAGCTTGTTAAAAAACAACCCTAGGCCTGCAAGCCCATCTCAAACTAGATCTAGCCCCTAATGAAAACTCTCACAACACTAAATACCTTAATCAGATTATACTTCATGACGCTACTCTTATGCATTAAAAAATAAGTTAAAAGTTTTAGGATTCGGCTTAATAGCTCATGCAATCCTCATTGGACATACGTGATCCCCATCGAAAATTCCCTTAAACCCAACAAGGTAACTACTCAAACATGATTAAAAAGCAAAAACATTGTATTAAAATCTGTATTGAAATCGATATTGAATAAGAAACAAAAAGGGTTCAAGAGATAGATCTCTATCTCCCTAAACGTAAAACAAGCTAAAAGTATGAAAGCTAAGAACTCCTAACACTTAGAATAACATAGCATAAGGCTTAGGGTTCTTAAAACAAGTACTTATAGGTCTTCAAGTCATTTCTAGACGTCACTTAATTAAGGTTTCTCCAAACAAAGAAATCGATTAGGCTTGAATCGGGCTTCTTGGGTCTGAGCGTTGATTCTCCACGGTCAGGATGTGGCGACTGGGGGAAACCAAGTGCTGGCCGCGGTCCGGAAGGCTGGCCTGCTGCTTGACTCGACATCTTGCCATTTGCATAACTTTAGATTGAACTGTTGGATTGTCCTAATGTCAAGTGTGCTGGAAAGCTAGCTGTTCCATCTATAAGGTCTCCAAATTTGAGCTGGATCAAACGGTGAAAAGGTCTTCTGTTGTAGGTGAATTTCTGACAGTTTGATTCTGAGCTGAAAATCTGGTCTTCTATCCAATTTACAAAGATTTTACCTAAGTTTCCTGAAAATAGTTTTAAAACTACAAATACTAGAAAACCATAATAAAAACACTTAAAAGAAATAAAAAACATTAGAAAGCATTTAAAAACGATCCATAAAAGTGGTCAAAATACAATGTTATCAGATGTCCAAGTAAATAATTCATCAAAATAATGTACTGCTACTTGCTCCAGCTCTTTTTCAGTTGAGATTCACCCCTTGCATATTGTATAGAACAATTAACTGAATTCGAGCAACTTCTTGTTTTCACTAAGGCATGATAAAATTTTGTATTCTTATCTCATAGTATAGCTTTGAATGTGAATCTTCTGGTGCCAAAAGAGCTCTGCATTCTTATATGCTTCTTCTAATTTCTTTGTAGCCGCTATGAGCTCCTCCTTCATCCTAGTATCATCAGATTGTATCTCCTCTGAAACTCGTTGTAAGTTATTGATTTTTTCCTTTCTGTATTGAGGATTATTTTTCCACCATTTCGAGATTTCCCGACGACAGTTATTTTTCAACAAATGTTAACTCCTAACCATCTGGATTCATATCCCAACCTTTTGAAATGGACTCTATTAGACCTTTTTGGCCAATCCACTGTTTATCAAACCTAAATGCTCCCGTTTTCTTGGTATTTTATTTTCTATCGTAGCCACAATTGGTCGATGGTCCAAGCCAATCATAGCCAAATATTAGAAAAAAATGATTGTGAAACCAAGTCATGCCAATTCTTATTGGCTAAAGCCCGGTCTAATCTGTACCTAATTATTTTGGAATTCCGCCGTCCCCTCCATGATAGTGTATTCTCGCAATCCCGTATCATGATATTAAAAGAGACAATTGTTAACGGATGTCTTAAGTGTCCTTGTTTCTCATTATTGCATGTTATTTCATTTAGATCCCCAATTATAAACCAAGGCTCCACCCGTGTTGTACTTATTCTGATTAATTTTACCCACACACAATCTCGCATTTTTGGGACCAGATCACCATATAAAAATGATAAAAAAAAAAAAAATTTCCATGAATAAATGCCTCAATATCAATTATTCGATTACTTGAAAATAAAATAATTACATTAAAAGAGTTATCATAAAATGAAGTGAGTCATTTGCTCACACCTCACGGCTCAACCGTGTACAACTTCTTATAACCAAAATGAAATTAAAATTTTTGTAAAAAAAGAAAAATTCAGCTTAGTTTCAGAGAGAAACAAAAACTCTGGCTTATGTCTCCACTCTTATCCTGGAAGGGAGAAGATGCAATAGCAGAACAAGACTCATCAACATTCACAACTCAACTACAGGTAGGTTTCCATTCATATAGAATAATTGCTCGTTTCACCCTAGTTCAGACAATCAATAAAAGCTTTCGCAACATATCATGTCAGATTGGCTTCTAAGTGACCAGCAGAGAATCACACAGTAAGATTAAAGGCAAACGAAAAATATCTAGAAGATTAATAATCCTAAATAAATCGATTCATAAGCAAAGTCACACGAAATTCCCTTTGAAAAATTCCCTTTAAACCCAACTGGGTAACTACTCAAACATATTGTAAACAATCATCACGGAGTATTGAAAGTTGCAGGAAATTAAAGAAAAGAAGGAAGAAAAACGAAGGGCAGAGTCGCAGAAGGAGGCGCGATGATGCTCTCCTCGACGGCTCCTCTTCAAAGACGGCGGCTCCTTCTCTCTAGGGTTACACGAAATCTCTCTCTCTTTCTATCTTATGTCGTCTCCACACCTTTAGGAATGACCTAAAGGGGGTATTTATAGCTTCTTGTCCAGGACACTTAGGGCTTCAAAAATAACGAAAGGAATTGATCTGGGGTTTAACTAAGTCGTCTAGAAAGTGATCGACCACTGTCCGTGGTCGCGGTGGCTCTTCCCGCGGGAAAACAGGTGTTGGCCGCGGTCCTGGCTCGTGGCTCTCTTCCGGAACTGCATTTTCTGTCATTCTTGCATCGGGAGTATCTGAAGATCTAACCGTTGGATCGTCTCCAAACCAAGTGCATTAGAAATCTGGTTAGATCCTCTATGTTCTCTCAAATTTTTGGGGTGCTCGGACGGTGGGAAGGTCTTCATCGCTTGCCATACTTCTGACGGTCTGCATTTATCCAAAATTACTCATTTGTTCCGAATTGCATATCTTTTGCCCAAGTTTCCTGTAAAGTCTTTTGAAACTCTAAAACATTGAAAATACTTTAAAAACCATTGAAAACAGAGTTAAAACACCTGCATAAGACATAATTATGATCCATAAAAGTGGTCAAAATACGGTGTTATCAACTCCCCCATACTTACCTTTTTGTTTGTCCTCAAACAAACTCAGATCAAGCCAGGAAAGAATTTTAAAAATCGCAGGAACTAAACAATATCTCAGTGACCGTCTTTCTAAACCATAACTTATCGTAAAACATCTATTTGGATCTAGTCTAGAAAATTCTCACCAAAATACAAACAAACTAATCCGTTAATCTGTCATGCGAAAATCTACACACTTAGATCTAACTTCCAGTCAACTAGCTCTCTATATTCATTAAGTATATTGTGAGTTCTCATCAAAGACATTATTCAGGGTAGACGGCGTTTGGTATTAAAAGGCTGTTTAAGTGGTGGAGTTTAAGTGTTTAGGGTTACCTGAAGAATCTGGAGGATGCAAGATATTATGCAAAACCGCAAGAGAGAGAAGGACCTGTTGATGTCCGCAAATTTTCAGTCACTTCTCCTTTGCTACACGTTGCTGCATAATCTTTCTCCTTTGTTGTAAACAGCTGTTCCCCCAGACTTAGATCTTTTCCGGGAATCATAAAGATGATCTCCAAAACTCCAAATAATCGAATCAAGCTTGCCTCAAGGATAAATTCGATCCTCCTAGACTCTCTAAGGTTTTAAATTTCCTTTCCTTTCTATTTATTTATTTTTTTTCTTTTCTTTTCTTTTTCAGATTTTTTTTTTTGGGAAAGAGGAAATAACCTTTTATAGACAGAGAGTCTAAGGGACGAAATTGTACCAAGATTTTGAAGTTTTTCCAAGGCAAACTGAGTTTTCTCCTTTTGTTGAATCATTCCAACGAAATCGTAGGTCTCCGTCTTCAGTGACTGAAAACCGCGTTGATCCTCTTTCTCTCCGACGTTTTTGCACATAGCTGCATATAGGGAAATGAAAAACAAGAGTGCATGTGGTTTGAAAGAGGTTAGGTTCGGTGGGGAACTAGCTAAAGATGAACTAGCCATTCAGGATCAACAAATAGTGGTAAAAAGATAAATGAGTCCTGAATGTATGATTCGTTTCCCTGATCTAATGCTTCAATGAGAAAATTAAGTCAAAATTAAGTCCAGATAAAATGAGCTAGTGTATCCTGTCATGAAGAATCTCCATGAATAGAAGTCCTCTGGTGGGATTTTGTAATGTAAGTATTCTAGCTACCGCCTAGTCTAGGCCTAAATCACAAAAGAGCAAAAAACGAGGAAATAGCGTAGAACCACACTGGTCTAAATCATCATAGTAATGTTTATTGTGTTCCTGGTTTGAAAACTTTTTGAAAAACATTTTGAAAACGTTTTTATTTTTTTGAAAAATTTTATGAAAAAGTTGCTGGGAAGTTGAAGTAGTCTTCTTTCTCCAGCTGTTTTCAGGTTCATATTCATCTCCTTGATAGCCCATTGCGCTTTATACTCGAGTTCTACTGGAAGGTGACATGCTTTTCCGTAAACTAGGTTGAATGGTGTTGTTCATAATGGTGTCTTGAAAGCTGTTCGATATGCCCATAATGTATCGTCAAGCTTGGTAGACCAATCCTTGCGATGTACTGCAGCTGTTTTCTGCAAAATCGACTTGATTTCTCTGTTTGAGATTTCTACTTGACCGCTGGTTTGGGGATGGTATGGAGAAGCAACTTTATGTGTGACTCCATTCTTTCTAAGGAGATTCTGTTGATGAAATGTGATCCTCCGTCGCTTATCACAATTCTAGGAACTCCAAAACGCGAGAATATCGCAGATTTAAACAGCTTCATGACGACCTTTGCATTGATGGTGGGGCTAGCGACTGCTTCAACCCACTTAGAGACGTAGTCTACTGCTACTAAGATGTATTGGTTTCCGAAAGAAGTAGGAAATGGTCCCATAAAATCTATTCCCCAGACATCAAAAATTTCGACTTCGAGAATAAAATTTTGAGGCATCTCATTCCTTTTGCTTATGTTGCCCATCCTTTGGCATTTATCGCATTGCGATATATAAGCTTGAGTATCTTTGAACAGAGTAGGCCACCAAAAACCTGCTTGCAAAGATCTTTGAAGCAGTTTTGAAGGTTGCGAAGTGTCCTGCGTAAGACGAGCTATGGCATCCGAATAAAATTCCTTCCATCTCTTCTTCAGCCACGCATCTTCGGAATAACCCATCAGCACATCTCTTACAGAGATAGGGTTCATCCAAAAATAATGTCTTATGTCTTTCAGAAACTTTTTCTTCCTATAACCAAAGAATTGTGGTAATTCTACATCAGCTGCTAGGTAATTTGCTATGTGCCTAAACCATGGGGGTGTTGAAAGCATCTGATCTTC
>NW_006256908.1:1887768-1918269 GCF_000478725.1 Eutrema salsugineum | reverse complement strand
TTGACGCGGTTAAAGAAGTCTAAGGCCTTATAGGAGTAGTATCTATTGCATAGATGTTTTTTTTCTGGCAAACTATCATTTGAGGCAATCTTTCTTCAACTCGAATTCGTGAAAGATGGTCTGCAACTCTATTTTCTGCACCTTTTCGATCTCGAATTTCGATGTCGAATTCTTGCAGTAGGAGGATCCATCTTATCAACCTCTGTTTAGCGTCTTTCTTAGACATTAAATACTTGATTGCAGCATGATCAGTATGAACTATGACCTTAGATCCTACGAGTAAGAACGGAATTTCTCAAATGCAAATACGACAGCTAGAAGTTCTTTCTCTGTTGTAGCATAATTGCATTGAGGTTCGTCTAGAGTTCTGCTTATGTAGTAGATTATGTGCAGTTTCTTATCTTTTTGTTGGTCAAGCACTGCTCCGACTGCATAGTCACTTGCATCGCACATGATTTCGAATTGGAGTTCCCTATCAGGTGCTTGCACGACAAGAGCGGAGACAAGGGCTTTTTTTATCTTATGAAACGCGGCTAAGCACTCATCATCGAACTCGAAGTTCGTTTCCTTGCAAAGCAAACGCGTAAGAGGTCTAGCTATTTGAGAAAAATCTTTTATGAAGCACCTATAGAATCCTGCGTGTCCTAAGAAACTACGGATTCCTTTTACGTTTGTGGGGGGTTAAAGGCTGGTCATGACTTCGATTTTAGCTTTGTCAACTTCAATTCCTTTTCCCGAAATCCTGTGCCCAAGCACGATTCTGTCTCGTACCATGAAGTGACATTTTTCCCAATTTAATACTAAGTGCTTATCTTCACATCTTTGCAGAACTTTACCAAGTTTGGCTAAGCATTTTTCAAAAGAAGATCCATAGACAGAGAAATCATCTATGAATACTTCCATGAAATCTTCAATAAAGTCTGTGAAGATCGACATCATGCATCGCTGGAAGGTAGCAGGTGCATTGCACAATCCAAAAGGCATACGTCGGTAAGTGAATGTGCCATATGGACAAGTGAATGTCGTTTTTTCTTGATCCTCCGGTTGAATAGGAACTTGGAAAAATCTGGAGTATCCATCAAGGAAGCAATAGTTAGGGTGATTAGCTAACCTTTCTAGCATTTGATCTATGAAGGGAAGTGGAAAATGATCTTTCCTAGTTGCTGCGTTCAGTTTCCGGTAATCGATGCACAGACGATGTCCACTTACTGTTTTTGTAGCGATCATTTCATCCTTATCGTTTTTAATGACAATGACTCCTCCTTTCTTCGGGACAACATGAACTGGGCTAACCCAATTACTGTCTGAGATAGGAAAGATTATTCCAGCTTCTAAAAGCTTCATAATCTCCTTCTTGACAACATCCATGAGATTAGGGTTCAGTCTCCTTTGACTTTCGATTGAATTTTTAGCATTATCCTCTAGATTAATCTTGTGCATACAAAAATCTGGAGAGATTCCAGGTATGTCATCAAGTGAATATCCTAAGGCTTTTCTATGCTTTCTCAGCTCAGTCAACAGCATTGTGGTTTCTTCTTCTGTCAAACCAGAGTTTATAATGACAGGATAAGTAGAATTTGGTCCAAGGAAAGCGTACTTAAGTCCGACGGGAAGAGGTTTAAGCTCGACTTTAGGGGCCTTAAGCTCGCTCCAAGGATCGTTAATTGCTGCGGCAGTGTCTTTAGGAGGTGTAGGAATGTTTGTTTGGTCCTTAAGATCTAGATACTTTAGAGGTTTCCTATAAGTTTCGGACTTATCAAGCATACGCGCGCATTCACTCGAAATTTCTTCAAGGAAATTGTGTTCGTCTTTTGCGGGTGAAAGCGTGACACTTAAAGGGTCATCTAGAAGCAGATCTTCATAGACTTCCTCAATAATTCCGTCTAACTCATCAATCCAACAAATTTTGGCATCCAAAGTTGGTTTATCGAAACTTTTGTTCATGTCAAACTGCATAACTAAGCCAGCCAGATGAAGGTCAATTTTTCCTTCAGGAACATTGATTATGCCTCCGGCTGTAGATAAGGATGGTCGTCCAAGAATAAGTGGATCCTTAGGTTCTCTTTCTAGTTCTAGAACTACAAAATCGGTTGGTATGGAACATTTTTTGATTTCTACGGGAACGTCTATTAAGATACCTACGAGTTGTCTAACAGAACGATCAGCTAACACTAAGGAAATTTTAGTAGGCTGGAAAGTGTGGTGTCCTAAACGTTTTGCTACTGAAAGAGGCATCATGTTTATGCTAGATCCTAAATCACAGAGAGCACGCTCAAAAGCTATATTGTTGATAGTGCATGAAAGTACGAAGCTTCCAGCATCGTTTTTCTTTTCAGGGATTCGGCTTTGTAGGATAGAACTACATTCATGGGTTATCATCATAACGCCTTCTTCAAGAGTTAAAGAATTTGTTAGAATACCCTTCATGTATTTTCTTAAAGCGGGAATTATAGCACAAGCTTCCACGAAAGGTAATCTCACATTTAATTGATCGATTAGCTCTTTCAGCTTAGCTTTTTCTTTCTCCTTCTTAGGGGCTCTTAAGGCTCTAGGATATGGAGGTTTAGATTTATAGACACGAGTTGGTGGAGGTGGAATCGGGTCTTCTCCGAGGATTTCCCGGGATGTATCTTCTCTTACTTCTTCTCCATCTTTCTCTCCTACCACTTCTTTTTCAACATCTTCAACCGTGATTCTTTCTCTTTCTTTTTACTTTTCCTTACCCTTGTCCTCATCTTCGGGATCTTTAGGAAATTCAGGCTCTTTGTAAGCTAATCCACTCCTAAGTGTGATAGCTTTCACATGATCGGAGGGATCTGCTTCACTTGAGTTTTCGAAAGAATTTTCACTTGGCTCCTTTTCAGAATTTTCTAAGTTTTTAGAATTAGTTTTGATCATCAGGATAAGAAGGGTGGAAAATTTTTCATTGAAATCTTCTTGCATCGTTTTTAGTTCAGATCTAAGATCACAAATTTGATTTTTCAAGCTCTAGATTCTTTTGTTTAGATTTTCAGCTTCAGAAGAGGGAAAACTAGGATAAGGATTGGAATTAGCTTGAATAGCCAAAATTGGTTCGGAAGGTGGTTTTCAGACAAGTTCGTAAGACGGTCTCCACTCTGATCCTGGAAGGGAGAAGATGCAATAGCAGAATAAGACTCATCAACATTCACAACTCAACTACAGGTACGTTTCCACTCCTATAGAATAATTGCTCGTTTCACCCTAGTTCAGACAATCAATGAAAGCTTTCGCAACATATCATGTCAGATCAGCTTCTAAGTGGCCAGCAGAGAATCACGCAGTAAGATTAAAGGCAAACGAAGAAAATCTAGAAGATTAATAATCCTAAATCTATCGATTCATAAGCAAAGTCACACGAAATTCCCTTTGAAAAATTCCCTTTAAACCCAACTGGGTAACTACTCAAACATATTGTAAACAATCATCACAGAGTATTGAAAGTTGCAGGAAATTAAAGAAAAGAAGGAAGAAAAACAAAGGGCAGAGTTGCAGAAGGAGGCGCGATGATGCTCTCCTCGACGGCTCCTCTTCAAAGACGGCGGCCCCTTCTCTCTAGGGTAACACGAAATCTCTCTCTCTTTCTATCTTATGTCGTCTCCACACCTTTAGGAATGACCTAAAGGGGGTATTTATATATTCTGAAGTTGTCCTTCAAAAATAACAAAAGGAATTGATGTGGGCTTTAATTAAGTCGTCTAGAAAGTGAACGACCAATGTCCGCGGTCGCGGTGGCTCTACCCGCGGGAAAACAGGTGTTGGCCGCGGTCCCGGCTCGTGGCTCTCTTCCGGAACGGCATTTTCTGTCATTCTTGCATCGGGAGTATCTGAATATCTAATCGTTGGATTGTCTCCAAACCAAGTGCATTAGAAAGCTGGTTGGATCCTCTATGTTGTCTCAAATTTTGGGGGTGATCAGACGGTGAGACGGTCTTCATCGCTTGTCATACTTCTGACGGTCTGCATTTATCCAAAATTGCTCATTTGTTCCGAATTGCATATCTTTTGCCCAAGTTTCCTATAATGTATTTTATAACTCTAAAACATTGAAAATACTTTAAAAACCATTGAAAACAGAGTTAAAACACCTGCATAACATATAATTATGATCCATAAAAGTGGTCAAAATACGGTGTTATCAAGCCTCTCTGCTCCTTAAGTGCTTGACGAAGGGCGATGGTGTTCTTAGCCTTGCCTTCTTCGATGTCTTTAAGTCTTTTCTCTAGAACTGCATCATCTTTGCGATTTTGCATTTCTAGAGTCTTCATTCGGTCAGAGAGACACTCGAACTTCCTGTTAAAATCAGAGGACATTGATTCCAATTTCACACAAAAGTTAGATTCAGCAATGGCTTGTAGATCAAAAAACTTGTTCAGTGTAGTGTCTAATCGATCTAGTTGGAGCCTAAATCGATCAGCTTCAGCATGTTGGTGCAGAATCTGATGAGGAAGAGGATGAGATGGTCGACGGTTCACCAGGTGTGGCGAATAGGGCTCATCTCGGTGGTGTGGAGGTCGCGAGTCTCCATTGTGGTGGCTCGGATTAGGGTTCCAAAGATGATGATCAAAATCACACCTGGAGGGTGATTCACATGCGCAGGGAGCTTCACACAGGTCGCATGACCTTCGCTCGAGGTTAGGGTTTCTCCTTGAATGATCCATGCTTCAAAGGTTTCTGAAATTAGGGTAAACAGAAAAAAAGAATAAGCAGAAAAACAAAAAGTTAGGGTGTTTATGAATTTGGTTTACTTCCTATGTTGCTTTCGCAGAAACTCGACATATATATAGTCGTCTGCGGCTTCAACCTCCCAGGTTTAGACCTCTAGCAACTTCATGCCTCCCTGGCAACGGCGCCAAAAACTTGATGGGCTTGCGGGCCTAGGGTTGTTTTTCAACCTCCTTAAGTTTTAAATTTATAAAACCCTAGTGTCTGCAAGTGCACAGATGTACGTTGTAGGACTTAGGGTGTCAATCCACAGGGAGGATGTCTAATCTGCAAGAAACAACAAACTGGGAAGTAAGCAAACTCATAAACCAATAAAAGTTTGGGGTTTTGGTTAAGATCCTAAACTAAACCTAATCTAGTTTTCACAAGAAATGCAATGCAGGATGAATTGTTAAAAGAACATCTAAAGCATATCGACTCAAACTAAAGACTCTTAAACTCATAGGTGGCGATTTAGACTTCTACGGGTTACTCTAATCGATGTATGATGGCATTTCCAATTAATTTCCGGGCGATTTATCTTCATCTGTTTCTGGGAATCTGCATTGAACTAAAATAGACATATATATGATTAACCAACTGTCGTCACGTTAATCAACTAATCTCTTAGATCTAGCAATTAACTCTCGCTCTCATGCTAAACTTAAGATCATGCATTGGACATTGAATTCGTCTGCTCACATCTTCTCTATAGGTAGCTTTCGACTCCTATAGCGACTATGTTCTTCTAAAGCTAGGTATGGATGATCTTATACAGCACTCTCGTGGCTCTGATCGATCATAGGCTCAGAGAATAGGTCATGAATCTACTCTCATGCTTTACGAATAACTTACAAGAGATGAGATCCAGAATATGGCTAAGAACAAAAGAAATCCTAATCGCTATATATGTTTGTCGATATCTTCAAACAACTTGACTCTCTGGGACTAATCTACATGATGCAATGAATGATGAAAGACATAGAAGAATGCAAAAGAATGAAACAGAAAAGTTAATAAGATAAAGAGGAGGAAGAAAAATGGATCTGGGGAAGATCCCCATCTCCATCGCCTAACACTAGAAAAACAGAGTTTGGTGGCTCAAAATCTCATTACAGGAGCACACACCCGTTTAAGACTGCTAAACAATGTACTTATAGGTCCTAAGGTCTTCCAGATCTCATTTAGGGCTTCTCTGAAGAGAAATAGCAAAGTGGGCTTTGATGTTGGGCCTTATGGCTCGTCCTAAGGTCCACCGGGGGTGAGAGTCTTCCAGGACAGGTAAAACATGTGTTTTCCACGGGTGAGAGTCTTCCGGGACTGGTGAACTGGGTCAACTGGGTCAACTTGTATCATTTGATTGCACCGTTGGATCTTTGTGATGTAAAGTGCTATAAGAAGCTGGTTGTCTCCTCTTGATTGTCTCCAAATTTGAGCTAGATCAGACGGTGAGAAAGTTTTTATTTGAGGCTGAACTTCTGACGGTCTGACTCTGAGCTAAAAATGTGAATTTCTTCCATATTCCCTAAGTTTCTTGAATAAAACCTTGAAACTACAAATACATAGAAATCATAATAAAAGTTCCTAAAACAAAATAAAACTTTTGAAAAAGTATTTGAAATCAATTGTGAAAACTGGTCAAAATCAGGTGTTATCACAAGGTATTGTGGATTTGCTTTGAATAGCTTCTTCTTTTGTTACTTTCTGCAATCGGACCATTCCCCTCCTCCAGAACTTCCGCAAGCATATCCTTCATTAACTCATCTTCATTCCCATAATTCTCAACAATTCTCCTTCTTCCTGGTCCCACATCATATACTTAACTTCTGAGACCTTCTACACCTCATTAGTTTCCATATCCACCCTTTGCATATGTGCATCCACATTACTATTTTCACGTCAATCATTCACAATAAAGGATCAACAAGACCCTTCTCAATCAAAATTACGTCGTTAGATGAACCCAAAACATTGCTGCTATCAATCGTTAAGTGCAAGGTCTCCGGTCCTGCTGCATCAGTACCCAACGCTTCCTGTGGAACGCCAACTAAACCAGAACCGTTCATAAAGTCTTTACCCATACGATCCGTAGTATTACTCACCATCTACAGTAAGGTCATGATCGCACCTTCTTTCAAATCGGCAGAGCGCGATTCATAATCTGACGAACCTCCATCTTCAAAAGATAAGACTTTTTTTGCTTTGTTGAGTCAAAACCGGATTATTTCCCTTCTCCATCAGGTGCTTAACCGCATGAATTCGTGCATCATATTGAAAAGCGTCGAGCATGAGCTTCACGTGATTCGACAATTCCAAACCCAAAGTTGATTGATGTGAACTATTCTCCACGCTAGTCGCCTTATCATACTTCTGCTTCAAGTTCAACTCCTTTGGATGGATGTACCCTGATGGTCTGCTAAATCCGGAGGAGCCTTTTTTATATTTCTGGTCTTTCCTACCCCCCCCCCCCCCATGTTTTCTTATCTCCTCCTCAGTTAAATTGTCTCAAATCGTCTCTTTGTTCTGCTACCTTACATTTTCCTTTGTAACCACCATTATTTCCTAAATATTTGTTTCTGGCATTTCCATATATAGTATCAGCCATGTAAGACGTTGCAACTTGACCATTTTGTGGCTCATCAGAATGTTCTTCTCACACCTTTTGTTCATTAGCATCTGGCCGATTTGGGCATTGCTGCTGGTCGTGGCAAAAGCTTAAACAGATGCGATAAAACCCGAATAACCGTTCATACCTCAAATAAATCATTGTCTCCTCTCCACCATGAACTCGACAGTTGTTTTGAAGCATAAAAGTTTCAGACCATCAAGCACAGCATGTACCTTCGCCTCATTCAAATATAAATTATTCACTTCAGGGTTTCAGACCATCTCTCCCTTATATATTCCTCCGACTTTAAATGCAAATCGCATATCTCAATCAATTCATCCACCAAATATTCCCCAAATCTCTCCCGTAAGGACATTTGCAATCTTGCCCACAGGATATATATTGATATCCATTTATTTTCTTACTATGTAACTTGAGAATCTACCTACCTAAAAATTAACTTTCTTTCTATTATTTGTATTTTAGCTTCTAATAATCAAATCGACAACTTCGCTCTTACCACATAATTAACAAAGTTATGAGCGTAGAGACTTTAACCAGATTATTTAAATACCTAAAAGCAACAAAAAAAAATAATGAAAAAAACCGGGCATAGCCTAGAGCAACACCTAGTATAATTAATAATATGGAAAATGCAAATAACAAAGCAATAGGAATTTTAAATAGTGTAAAATAAAATTCTTAAAAATCTGGACTGATTTTTTTAATTAATTAATTACTATTACATCGATAAAATAATAAAGTTATTAAACATAATTATTAAACATAGAATTTGCGTAATAAAGTTCATAGAATTTTTATTTTATATAGTAAGAAAAAATAATTTGCGTAAGGCCTATTAAACATATGAATCAGACATGGAGTTAAGTCGCGTCGCTAAAAAACAAACTTTTTAAAACATAAGTTGATATAATTTTACTTACAAGTCTATTTTGTCATATGAAAAGTTGAGTGGATTGGCATCTTATCAATGAAAAAACATGGTAGCGCAACAACGAACATGATTATCAAGTCAATTTAAGAATCTGATGAATCTCTAGAGACTTAGTTCGCTTAATCAAAGGAATTCTAGAATAATCGCTTGAGATGCGTATTTTGTTTTCATAAATTTAATCGAATCAAACGTGAAATTTTTTATTTTATTAAACTCAAAAACTACATGACAAAGAAGAATAACAAAAGCTTTAAATAATTGTAGGCTTTCCATGGATTAAGATGATGGAAACCCAACATTAAATAAATAAACTTAACTAATACAAAAAACGCTCTTGTAGTCTTGTATCACTAAATTCCTAATTAAGTGAATTCTTTTGCGATGGCCAAACTCAACTTTGGGGAGTTGAACATCGAAGGGTTGAACGACATTTTTTTGAAGATTATCGCAATTTACCAAGACATAAAAAAACGTTTGGGAGATGCACTCAGTGCTTCATTTAGTGAGGAAGTGGATTCGGTTCGTGTTAGTTACCCAAACATCACCAAACATCAATTTGAGTCTATCACTTTATTTCTCCAGGAAAAATCATTGGATATATACGTGGCAATGTTTTCTTCTTCAAGTTCACAAAACTCATTTGGTTTTTATTGGAAAAATTATTGGATTTAAACATTATAATTATACAAAGTATGTTAAATAGTTCAATATGGATAATCAAACAACATGATATGCTCTGCTAACTTAGCTTAAAAAACTTAAAAAGATTGGTTATGTAGCGTATATTAACTACGAAGAAGGTTTATCGTTTAACTTAAAATTGCCCAAAATTTGCATTTCCGATCTAATTAATATGATTTAATATAGAAATTGAGAAATCCAAATGAGATTTTAGCATAAAGAGCACTATAGCAAAACTCAAAATTAGAAAAACAAACATATCAAACAACAAAATCAAATATCATCAAAACAGAAGAAAACATTTACAGATTTCTTAACATTAGATAAAATTTATTCTTTGACGAATTACTATTTTACATGAAAATCTTAAAAACAGAAACAACATAATTCTAGTTTAAAGAAAAAACAGAAACCTAAAAATTTAAAATTCAAAACAATCTGAAAGTTTATTAAAGAAACATATAAATTTTTTCAATTCTAACTTAAGGAGAACGCAGATAATTTGATGTTTTTCTACAACATCAAATTGCTATTATTTGATTGAAGAAAAATATATAGCAAAACCGATTAGAAAACAAACAAGAAAGAGTGATAACATCGTATTTTGACCACTTTTATGGATCATAATTGTGTCTTATGTAGGTGTTTTAACTCTGTTTTCAATGGTTTTTAAAATGTTTTCAATGTTCTAGAGTTTCAAAAGACTTTACAGAAAATTTGGGCAAAATATATGCAATTTGAAACAAATGAGCAATTTTGGATAAATGCAGACCGTCAAAAGTATGACAAGCGATGAAAACTTTCTCACCGTCTGATCACCCCCAAAATTTGAGACAACATAGAGGATCCAACCAGCTTTCTAATGCACTTGGTTTGGAGACAATCCAACGGTTAGATCTTCAGATACTCCTGATGCAAGAATGACAGAAAATGCAGTTCCGGAAGAGAGCATGTGCCGGGACCGCGGCCAACACCCATTTTCCTGCGGGTAGAGCCACCACGACCGCGGAACTTGGTCGTTCACTTTCCAGACGACTTAATTAAAGCCCAGATCAATTCCTTTCGTTATTTTTGAAGCCCTAAGTGTCCAGGACCACTCCAGAAGCTATAAATACCCTCTTTAGGTCATTCTAAAGAGGGGGACCGAAAATTAGACAACTAAGAGAGAGAGAGAGTTCGTGTGGAACCCTAGAGGCCGCCGCCGTCGATCCCGAAGAAGGAGCCGCCGCTGGAGAGCATCATCGCGCCTCCACCTGCAACTCTGTTCTTCGTTCTTCTTCCCTCTTTTCTTTAGTTTCCTACACTCTCAATTTCGTTTATGATGCTTTGTTACAATATGTTTGAGTAGTTACCCAGTTGGGTTTAAAGGGATTGTTCAAAGGGAATTTCATGTGTCTTTGCTTATGAATCGGATTTAGGATTATTAATCTTCTAGATGTTCTTCGTTTGCCTTTAATCTTACTGTGTGATTCTTTGCTGGCCATTTAGAAGCTGATCTGATATGATATGTTGCGAAAGCTTTCATTGATTGTCTGAACTGGGGTGAAACGAGCAATTCTTCTATAGGAGTGGAAACCTACCTGTAGTTGAGTTGTGAATATTGATGAGTCTTGTTCTGCTATTGCATCTTCTCCTTTCCAGGATCAGAGTGGAAACCTACTGATCAGGGTTGCGAGAGAGAGTTGTTTAGTGCTGCGAAAGTAGGCTATTCATACTTTCGTGCCTCGAGTTCTAGAACATACGTAGTTGATTACCTTTATCACTTGTTTAAAATCGACATAGCTTAGTCCATGAACCCCTGCGAATTCCCCTTGATGCCCAACGTTTGTCTTTCATTGCTTACAACCTTAGATTTCCATTCTGCTTTTATTCGCTTGTTACCTGCTTTCATTCATAGCCGATTTTTACTTGCTTGCACTTGCTTTTGTTTTTATTTGCTTTTACTTGTTTAACTTTCTAGTTTAGATTTAGTGACAACGAAAAACCCAAAACCAAAACCAAAACCTCTTTAGTTCTAATCTGATTTAAGCGTTGCAGTGAATTCTTACTGTAACAACTAAGTCTCTGTGGATCGATACCCTAAGTACTACAGCGCACATCTGTGCACTTGCAGACATTTAGGGGTTATAAATTTAAAACCTGAAGCTTAGTAAAACAAAAACAACAAACCCCGCGTTTACACTCGCATCAAGTTTTTGGCGCCGTTGCCGGGGACTTTGATTTGTTTCGTTGCAAATCCCAGCTTAAATCCATTAGAACACTTGTTTACTTTTACTTTTTCTTTTAAATTTTTCAGGTTTCTCTGCGATGAGAGACCGAGAACATGTTCCCGAGACTCTTGGTGATCCACCAAATCGTGTGGATGGTGATCCAAGCGATGATGACCTGACTGATGACGAGTTTGAAGAACCGATTTATGATGACAATGAACTGATCGGATCGACAAAACGTGAAGATGATGATGAACTGATTGGAAGTTTTGATTCACTGATTGAAATTCTTGGGAGATCGAAGAGCTATTCAACCAGCCTTACCAGAGGATGGCAAAACCGAAATTAAGGTACCCTATATCCATTTAGTTCAACAAAATCAATTGGTTATTCATTCGAAAACCCGATAGACCATATCGAGACGTTCGAAGAATTATGTGCAACCAATACAGCAAATGGGGATTACCACAAGTGTAGTCTTTTCTCATTCTCTCTTAGAGATAATGCCAGCAAATCGCTAAAATCTTTGCCACCTGCTTCACTAAAAACGTGGGCAGCGTGTAGAACTGCTTTCCTAAATCGTTTTTACACTAGAAATCGTTCAAATCTCTTAAGGAACAAGATAAGAACTTATAAACAAAAAGAAGATGAAGATCTTTTAGATACTTGGGAAAGATTTAGGGATTACCAAAGAGATTGTCCACACCATGGATATACCGAGGAATACCTGCTGGGTATCTTCTATCGAGGTATAACTCCAGAGTTACGACACTCTTTCGAAACAGCAAGTAATCGAGATTTCTCAACTAGATCTGTAGAAGATGCTCACGTTTTCATCAACAATTTCGGAAACAGCATCCGTAATCAAATAACCTTTGGTAATTCTGCACTTCCTGAGAAGAAAGAAGAAATTTCTGAAGTTATGGAGTGTCTCCATCACATAATGAGTCATCTTGGATTGCAACAACCAAATAAGGTACACAATACGTGTAACTTAGACGGCTGGGACAATCCAATGGATTCTTATGATCAAGGGATTGTTAACACTGCAGAAGTCTATCAAATTCAAGATTTTTCATTTGTTTCTGATCACCGCGGGTCCATTCATCCGGACCGCGGCATAGCAAGCTTTCACCGCGGTCGTGGCTGTTCTGACCGCGGCCAAGACCTGTTTCACCGCGGTCGCGAGCCTTCTGACCGCGGGAAACTGTCTTCTGAACTTGCCTGGAAACCACCTTCTGAACCAATCTTGGCTATTCACTCTAAACCTGTCCCACATCCTAGTTTTCTCCCTTCTGAAGCTGAAAACATAAACAAAAGGATTCTAGAGCTTGAAAAATCTAGGTCTCAAGAGATTAGGGATCTTAGATCTGAACTAAAAACGATGCAAGAGGATTTCAATGAAAAATTTTCCACCCTCCTTAGCCTGATGATCAAAACTAATTCTAAAAACTTAGAAAATTCTGAAGAGGAGCCAAGTGAAAAATCTTTCGAAAGCTCAAGTGAAGCAGATCCCTCTGATCATGTGAAAGCTATCACACTTAGGAGTGGATTAGCTTACAAAGAGCCTGAATTTCCTAAAGATCCCGGAGTTGAGGAAAAGGGTAAGGAAAAGGAAAAAGAAAGAGAAAGAATCACGGTTGAAGATGTTGAAAAAGAAGTGGTAAGAGAAAAGGATGGGGAAGAAATGAGAGAAGATGTACCCCAAGAAATCCTTGGAGAAGATCCGATTCCACCTCCACCAACTCGTGTCTATAAACTTAAACCTCCATATCCTAGAGCCTTAAGAGCCCCTAAGAAAGAGAAAGAAAAAGCTAAGCTGAAAGAGTTAATCGATCAATTAAATGTGAGATTACCTTTCGTAGAAGTTTGTGCTATGATTCCTGCTTTAAGAAAATACATGAAGGGTATTCTAACAAATTCTTTAACTCTTGAAGAAGGCGTTATGATGATAACCCATGAATGTAGTTCTATCCTGCAAAGCCGAATCCCTGAAAAAAAAACGATCCTGGAAGCTTCGTACTTTCATGCACCATCAATGATGTAGCTTTTGAACGTGCTCTCTGTGATTTGGGATCTAGCATAAACATGATGCCTCTTTCTGTAGCAAAACGTTTAGGACATCACACTTTCCAGCCCACTAAAATTTCCTTAGTATTAGCTGATCGTTCTGTTAGACAACCTGTAGGTATCTTAATAGATGTTCCTGTAGAAATCGAAAAATGTTCCATTCCCACCGATTTCGTAGTTCTAGAAGTAGAAAGAGAACCTAAGGATCCACTTATTCTTAGACGACCATTCTTATCTACAGCTGGAGCCATAATCAATGTTCCTGAAGGAAAGATCGACCTTCATCTAGCCGGTCTAGTTATGCAGTTAGACATGAATAAAAGTTTTGATAAACCGACTCTGGATGGCAAAATTTGTTGGGTTTATGAGTTAGACGGAATTATTGAGGAATTCTATGAAGATCTGCTTCTAGACGACCCTTTAAGTGTCACGCTTTCACCCGCAAAAGATGAACGCAATTTCCTTGAAGAAATTTCAAGTGAATGCGCGCGTATGCTTGATAAATCCGAAACTTATAGGAAACCTCTACACTATCTAGATCTTAAGGACCAAACAAACATTCCTACACCTCCTAAAGACACTGCCGCAGCCATTAATGATCCTTGGAGCGAGCTTAAAGCCCCTAAAGTCGAGCTTAAACCTCTTCCCGTCGGACTTAAGTACGCTTTCCTTGGACCAAATTCTACTTATCCTGTCAAAATAAACTCTGGTTTGACAGAAGAAGAAGCCACAATGCTGTTGACTGAGCCGAGAAAGCATAGAAAAGCCTTATGATATTCACTTGATGACATACCTGGAATCTCTCCAGATCTTTGTATGCACAAGATAAATCTTGAGGATAATGCTAAGAACTCAATCGAAAGTCAAAAGAGACTGAACCCTAATCTCATGGATGTTGTCAAGAAGGAGATTATGAAGCTTTTAGAAGCTGGAATAATCTTTCCTATCTCAGATAGCACTTGGGTTAGCCCAGTTCATGTTGTTCCGAAGAAAGGAGGAGTCACTGTCATTAAAAATGATAAAGATGAAATGATCGTTATGAGAACAGTAACTGGACATCGTATGTGCATCGATACCGGAAACTGAATGCAGCAACTAGGAAAGATCATTTTCCACTTCCATTCATAGATCAAATGCTAGAAAGGTTAGCTAATCACCCTTACTATTGCTTCCTTGATGGATACTCCGGGTTTTTCCAAATTCCTATTCACCCGGAGCATCAAGAAAAAACGACATTTACTTGTCCATATGGCACGTTTGCTTACCGACATATGCCTTTTGGATTGTGTAATGCACCTGCTACCTTCCAGCGGTGCATGATGTCGATCTTCAGAGACTTTATTGAAGATTTCATGGAAGTATTCATGGATGATTTCTCCGTCTATGGATCTTCTTTTGAAAAATGCCTAGGCAATCTTGGTAAAGTTCTGCAGAGATGTGAAGATAAGCATTTAGTATTAAATTGGGAAAAATGTCACTTCATGGTACGAGACGGAATCGTGCTTGGGCACAGGATTTCGGGAAAAGGAATTGAAGTTGACAAAGCTAAAATCGAGGTCATGACCAGCCTACAACCACCCACAAACGTAAAAGGAATTCGTAGTTTCTTAGGACACGCAGGATTCTATAGGCGCTTCATTAAAGATTTTTCTCAAATAGCTAGACCTCTTATGCGTTTGCTTTGCAAGGAAACGAACTTCGAGTTCGATGATGAGTGCTTAGCCGCGTTTCATAAGATCAAAGAAGCCCTTGTCTCCGCTCCTCCCGTTCGAAATCATGTGCGATGCAAGTGACTATGCAGTCGGAGCAGTGCTTGGCCAACAAAAAGATAAGAAACTGCACGTAATCTACTACGCAAGCAGAACTCTTGACGAAGCTCAATGCAACTATGCTATAACAGAGAAAGAACTTCTGGCTGTCGTATTTGCATTTGAGAAATTCCGTTCTTATCTCGTAGGATCTAAGGTCATAGTTCATACTGATCATGCTGCAATCAAGTATTTAATGTCTAAGAAAGACGATAAACCTCGGTTGATAAGATGGATCCTCCTACTGCAAGAATTCGGTATCGAAATTCGAGATCGAAAAGGCGCAGATAATGGAGTTGCAGACCATCTTTCACGAATTCGAGTTGAAGAAAGATTGCCTTTAAATGACAGTTTGCCAGAAGAAAACATCTATGCTATAGATACTACCCCCAATGCCAATACCACACCACCACGTCAACTCATACGAAGAGCAGATGCTTTCAACACCCCATGGTTTAGGCACATAGCAAATTACCTAGCAGCTGATGTAGAACCACCACAATTCTTTGGTTATAGGAAGAAAAAGTTTCTGAAAGACGTAAGACATTATTTTTGGGATGAACCCTATCTCTACAAGAGATGTGCTGATGGGTTATTCCGAAGATGCGTGGCTGAAGAAGAGATGGAAGGAATTTTATTCGGATGCCATAGCTCGTCTTACGCAGGACATTTCGCAACCTTCAAAACTGCTTCAAAGATCTTACAAGCAGGTTTTTGGTGGCCTACTTTGTTCAAAGATACTCAAGCTTATATATCACAACGCGATAAATGCCAAATGATGGGCAACATAAGCAAAAGGAATGAGATGCCTCAAAATTTTATTCTCGAAGTCGAAATTTTTGATGTCTGGGGAATAGATTTTATGGGACCCTTTTCTACTTCTTTTGGAAACCAATACATCTTAGTAGCAGTAGACTACGTCTCTAAATGGGTTGAAGCAGTCGCTAGCCCCACCAATGATGCGAAAGTCGTCATGAAGCTGTTTAAATCTGTTATATTTCCGCGTTTTGGAGTTCCTAGAATTGTGATAAGCGACGGAGGATTGCATTTCATCAACAGAGTTTTCGAGAATCTTCTTAGAAAGAATGGAGTTACACATAAAGTTGCTTCTCCATACCATCCCCAAACTAGCGGTCAAGTGGAAATCTCAAACAGAGAAATCAAGTCGATTTTGCATAAAACAACCGCAGTTCATCGCAAGGATTGGTCTACCAAGCGTGACAATGCATTATGGGCATATCGAACAGCATTCAAGACACCGTTAGGAAAAACACCATTCAACCTAGTTTACGGAAAATCATGTCACCTTCCAGTAGAACTCGAGTACAAGGCGCAATGGGCTATCAAGGAGATGAACATGAACTTGAAAACAGCTGGAGAAAGAAGACTACTTCAACTGCACGAGTTAGAAGAAATCCGACACAATGCTTACGAAAACTCGAAGATCTACAAGGAGAAGACTAAAGCATATCATGATAAGAAGATTATTCATAGAACTTTTGCTCCTAACGATAAGGTACTTCTTTTCAATTCTCGTCTTAAGCTTTTTCCAGGAAAATTACGTTCAAGATGGTCAAAACCCTTCACGATAAAGGAAGTCAAACCATACGGAGCCATTGTCATGTGGGACAGAACCGGAAACTCATTTACAGTGAATGGACAGCGTGTAAAGCCATATCTGGCTGAAGAAAGAGAAGACGAGAGAGAAGTGATGTTTTTGATTGATCCATCATCGGCCAATGATGAGACCAAAGAGTGTCACGACCCCGGTTAAGTCTAATCGAGCAACAATGTCAAGCTAATGACTTGAAACAAGCGCTTAGTGGGAGGCAACCCACTTGGTATTTTATCTATTTCCCTTTGACCTTCATTTTCTATTTCCATTGCTTTGTTTCTGTTTCATTTAATTTCAGGTTTTCAATAAGGAAGAACAAATAAAAAAGACGAGCAGCACTCTCCAGCACGATAAGTACACTTAAACATTTCAACTTTTCTATTTTCTTTACCATTCTTTCCAAGATTTATCACACTGAGGACAGTGTGAAATAAGTCTGGAGAGGCTGTTCATCCGTTACTAATGAAATTTTATTTGTTTTGAGTTTGTTTTTGGACACATAAAATTTTTCAAAAATTTTTTCATAAAAAATTTTCAAAAATCGTTTTCAAAATGTTTTTCAAAAAGTTTTCAAACCTGGAACACATAAACATTACTATGATGATTTAGACCAGTGTGCTTCTACGCTATTTCCTCGTTTTTTGCTCTTTTGTGATTTAGGCCTAGACTAGGCGGTAGCTAGAATACTTGCATTACGAAATCCCACCAGAGGACTTCTATTCATGGAGATTGTTTCTGACAGGATATACTAGCTCATTTTATCTGGACTTAATTTTGACTTAATTTTCTCATTGAAGCATTAGATCAGGGAAACGAATCATACATTCAGGACTCCTTTATCCTTTTACCACTCTTTGTTGATCCTGAATGACTAGTTCATCTTTAGCTAGTTCCCCACCAAACCTAATCTTTCAAACCACATGCATTCTTGTTTTTCATTGTTCTATATGCAGATATGTGCAAAAACGTCGGAGAGAAAGAGGATCAACGTGGTTTTCAGTCATTGAAGACGAAGATCTGCGATTTCATTGGAATGATTCAACAAAGGGAGAAAATTCAGTTTGCCTTGGAAAAACTTCAAAATCTTGGTACAATTTCGTCCCTTAGACTCTCTCTCTATAAAAGGTTGTTTCCTCTATATATACAACAAAAAAAAACGAAAAAGAAAAGAAAAATATGAAGGGAGAGGAAATTTAAAACCTTAGAGAGTCTAGGAGGATTGAATTTTATACTTGAGGCAAGCTTGATCTGATTATATGGAGTTTTGGAGATTATCTTTATGATTCCCGGAAAATATCTAAGTCTGGGGGAACATCTGTTTACAAAAAGGGAGGAAGATTATGCAACAACATTTGGCAAATGAGAAGTGACTGAAAATCTGTGATCACCAACAGGTTCTTCTCTCTCTTGCGGTTTTGCATAGTGTCTTGCATTCTCCAGATTCTTCAGGTAACCCTAACACTTAAGCTCCACCACTTAAACAGCCCTTAATACCAAACGCCGTCTACCCTGAATAATGTCTTTGATGAGATCTCACAATATACTTAATGAATGTAGAGAGCTAGTTGACTGGAAGTTAGATCTAAGTGTGTAGATTTTCGCATGACAGATTAACGGACTAGTTTGCTTGTATTTTGGTGAGAAATTTCTAGACTAGATCCAAATAGATGTTTCACGATAAGTTATGGTTTAGAAGGACGGTCACTGAGATATTTTTTAGTTCCTGCGATTTTCAAAAATTTCTTTCCTGACTTAATTTTGTTTGAGGACAAACAAAAAGGTAAGTCTGGGGGAGTTGATAACACCGTATTTTGACCACTTTTATGGATCATAATTGTGTCTTATGCAGGTGTTTTAACTCTGTTTTCAATGATTTTTAAAGTGTTTTCAATGTTTTAGAGTTTCAAAAGACTTTACAGGAAACTTGGGCAAAAGATATGTAATTTGGAACAAATGAGCAATTTTTGATAAATACAGACCGTCAAAAGTATGACAAGCGATGAAGACCTTCTCACCGTCTGATCACCCCCAAACTTTGAGACAACATAAAGGATCCAACCAGCTTTCTAATGCACTTGGTTTGGATACAATCCAACGGTTAGATCTTCAGATAATCCCGATGCAAGAATGACAGAAAATGCAGTTCCGGAAGAGAGCATGTGCCGGGACCGCGGCCAACACCCATTTTCCTGCGGGTAGAGCCACCGCGACCGCGGAACTTGGTCGTTCACTTTCCAGACGACTTAATTAAAGCCCAGATCAATTCTTTTCGTCATTTTTGAAGCCCTAAGTGTCCAGGACCACTCCAGAAGCTATAAATACCCTCTTTAGGTCATTCTAAAGAGGGGTCCGAAACTTAGTCAACTTAGAGGGAGAGAGAGAGAGAGAGAGTTCGTGTGGAACCCTAGAGGCCGCCGTCGTCGATCCTGAAGAAGGAGCCGCCGCTGGAGAGCATCATCGCGCCTCCACCTGCAACTCTGTTCTTCGTTCTTCTTCCCTCTTTTCTTTAGTTTCCTGCACTTTCAATTTCGTTTATGATGCTTTGTTACAATATGTTTGAGTAGTTACCCAGTTGGGTTTAAAGGGATTGTTCAAAGGGAATTTCATGTGTCTTTGCTTATGAATCGGTAGATTTAGGATTATTAATCTTCTAGATGTTCTTCGTTTGCCTTTAATCTTACTGCGTGATTCTTTGCTGGCCACTTAGAAGCCAATCTGATATGATATGTTGCGAAAGCTTTCATTGATTGTCTGAACTGGGGTGAAACGAGCAATCTTCTATAGGAGTGGAAACCTACCTGTAGTTGAGTTGTGAATATTGATGAGTCTTGTTCTGCTATTGCATCTTCTCCCTTCCAGGATCCGAGTGAAAACCTACTGATCAGGGTTGCGAGAGATAGTTGTTTAGTGCTGCGAAAGTAGGCTATTCATACTTCCGTGCCTCAAGTTCTAGAACATACGTAGTTGATTACCTTTATCACTTGTTTAAAATCGACATAGCTTAGTCCATGAACCCCTGCGAATTCCCATTGATGCCCAACGTTTGTCTTTCATTGCTTACAACCTTAGATTTCCATTATGCTTTTATTCGCTTGTTACCTGCTTTCATTCATAGCCGATTTTTACTTGCTTACACTTGCTTTTGTTTTTATTTGCTTTTACTTGTTTAGCTTTCTAGTTTAGATTTAGTGACAACCAAAAACCCAAAACCAAAACCTCTTTAGTTCTAATCTGATTTAAGCGTTGCAGTGAATTCGTACTGAAATAACTAAGTCTCTGTGGATCGATACCTTAAGTACTACAGTGCACATCTGTGCACTTGTAGACATTTAGGAGTTATAAATTTAAAGTCTGAAGCTTAGTAAAACGAAAACAACAAATCCCGCGTTTACACTCGCATCAAAGAGCTTGTTAGCTTTCATAATGTTAACGATATTTTTTCAATAACTTTATGTTTTTATTTTATATAAGGTTCCATTTTCGGCCAACATATTTGTGGATTACAATGATATTTCTGATGATTCACTATTTCAGACATATGGTTAACTCAACTATTTTTCTTCCATTTTCTCTAAATAATTAATTAATTCTAGATGGAATTTGAGAAGTGTAGGAAAAAAAAAACAATGCTTAGCTTTTGTTACTTTCCTCTATCTTTGTTGAAAACATTGCTTGACACACAAAAAAAAGAGCACAATATGATTGTAAAAGCCCAAAGTGAAACAACCATCACAATTATGACATTTAGATCCAACATAGGTAAGCTAAATGGAATCTCAAGCTCTTTCGACAACATACATTTTTGTAGATGAAATCTTGAGTTATCAAGCCATGTGTCTACACAGTATTTGCACGATCAACATGGAATGAACAACAATAGTAAGGCTGTTTCTCTCTAAGACAATCCCAAAAACGGCATTGTTTTACTAGATTCAAACTCTCAGTCGCAATAACATGAGCAATATTATCTTAAAAATAGATTGATTTGACACAATGTTATGATCTAATGAGTTATAAATTTTAAATTATTTCACTTTATATAATAAAAAAATACTTTATAAAAACCCAAATTTTATTCAGTATTAAACCACAAATATTTTTTCGGACCAATTTTGGGTTTAGTCTCTAAATGTGGGATAATGGGTTTTAGTTTTTTTTTTTTAGAAAGTGGAATTATACAATTATGCTTGGTTGGACAGCCAAAGAGGTAGCACGTTACTCCAAAGAAAGGGCGTTTATATTCTTCTTTCTTAATTAAATGTATATGATTAAAACGGCAAGTATTTTCCTTGTCATTCATCAAAACGTTGAGCGAATCCTTCAGAAGCTCCAAAACGCCTCAACGTTTCATCGTTCAACAAATCAACGCTCCGCTGTTTTAGACCTTTTCGTCTCCAACGTCAAATCTGGCTTTTTCTTCATAGCTTCCATATCATTCATTCGTTCTTCTTTTTCTTCCTCTTCCTCTCTCTCTCTCTCCGCCTCCGATCTTCTGCTTAATTTAATCTACGAGTTTTCTCATCACGGTTTCAAGGCGCCTTTCGATCCTTGATCATACCCAATTTTCAATTTTTCGAAAGTACAACAATTCGAATCAAGCAAAATTGGTAAACCCTAAAAGTCATGTACAGCAATTTCAAGGAACAAGCGATCGAGTACGTGAAGCAAGCGGTTCAAGAGGACAATGCTGGGAATTACAATAAAGCTTTCCCTTTGTATATGAACGCACTTGAGTACTTCAAAACCCATCTCAAGTACGAGAAGAATCCGAAGATCAGAGAAGCAATCACCCAGAAATTCACCGAGTATCTCCGCCGTGCGGAGGAGATCCGTGCCGTTCTCGATGAAGGTGGATCGGGTCCGGGATCTAACGGCGACGCAGCGGTCGCAACGAGGCCGAAGACTAAGCCGAAAGACGGAGGGGAAGGTGGTAAAGATGGAGAGGATCCGGAGCAATCAAAGCTTCGAGCTGGGTTAAACTCTGCTATCGTGAGGGAGAAGCCTAACATTAAGTGGACAGATGTTGCTGGGCTTGAAAGTGCCAAGCAAGCTTTGCAGGAAGCTGTGATTTTGCCTGTAAAGTTTCCACAGTTCTTCACTGGTAAGTATTTTGAATCAGCTGGCGTTACATTGAAGATGAAAGGAAGCAATTTTAATGTATTGTGGTGGTGAAGATAGTGACTTTGATTAAACTCGCTTGTTGATTTTCTTAGGAAAGAGGCGGCCATGGCGAGCTTTCCTGCTGTATGGGCCGCCTGGAACGGGAAAATCGTACTTGGCCAAGGCTGTTGCTACTGAAGCAGACTCTACGTTTTTCAGGTAATATATGTTGTGCAGTGTCTTAGCTTTTTCATTTTGGCTTCTTGCCATAAACCAAATACATATGGTTGCTTTTAGTTCTTTGGTTTTGTTTGCTCTTGTTTTCTGTATGTGTTCTTTGAATTCAGAGAGTATTATTAAGGAAACACAGGCACTTATCAAAAACGTTTCCTGCAAGTTTTCGTGTTTATCTCTCTTGCTATAGGTTTAGTAGTCTCTGCTATACTTACATGTTATCCACGAGCATCTGCAGCTAGATATGGAAAGCTAGTATATAGTCTCTGGTATAATTTACATGTCCTATAGGAGAACCAACAAATGTTGTTTTGATTAGGCAAGCATGCAGATCTTTTGGTGTAAGGGTGCCACACATTCTTGTTTAAATGGTGGTTGCAAGACATTCATGATCACAATGATGAAAACGTTTTAGGTTAACATCGTGTGCTGGAGTTCTGATATATGGCTTGCTATGTACTATAAGTCTTGTTGTTTTTCTATTTCATCTTGTGTTTACAGTTTTTATACTTGGAAACACGTTATAGCTTAAGCATAGTTGTTTCCTTTTTACGTCCCAACCATCAGCGTGTCTTCATCAGACCTGGTCTCGAAGTGGATGGGTGAAAGTGAGAAGCTTGTATCAAACCTTTTTGAGATGGCCCGTGAAAGTTCTCCGTCGATTATTTTCGTTGATGAGATAGATTCTTTGTGCGGTACACGTGGAGAGGGAAATGAGAGCGAAGCTTCAAGACGTATCAAAACAGAGCTTCTTGTGCAGATGCAGGTACAAAGCTTATCCGAAATGAACACTTTTGTCATTCAATTCTAGCAGAAACGTTTCTTCGCTTTACTTATTATCCCTTTTTCTTTTAGGGTGTTGGACACAGTGATGATAAAGTACTTGTTCTTGCAGCAACCAATACACCTTATGCTCTTGATCAGGTGAAAAGTCATAATAAGAGTTGATTGCTTCTATGTTTTCGTTGCCTGTACTGCTTTGTTAACACAATGTTGATTTCAGGCTATTAGACGACGTTTTGATAAGCGTATCTATATTCCTCTCCCAGAAGCCAAGGCTAGACAGCACATGTTCAAAGTATTAAATGTTCATTTGCTTCAAGCTCCTCAAGTAAAATCATTCAAGAGAACATAATCCGTTGACTAAAGATATGTGTGTTTTATGTAGGTCCATTTGGGAGACACGCCTCATAATTTAACTGAAGCTGATTTTGAATATTTAGGGCTCAAGACAGAAGGGTTTTCTGGTTCAGATGTGTCCGTTTGTGTACGTGGCTTGGCCCTAGTGATTGTTGTCCACAGTTTGTCTCAGAAGTATCTTTAGATAAATAAGCTTTTGTCTTGAGAATCTCTCTGGTTCTTGCAGGTAAAAGACGTTTTGTTCGAACCTGTGCGCAAAACCCAAGATGCAATGTTCTTCTTCAAGTCTCCTGATGGTACATGGATGCCATGTGGACCTAGGCAACCTGGAGCCATCCAAACCACAATGCAAGATCTAGCAGCCAAAGGCCTTGGCGAAAAGGTAGACATTTATGATTAGGTTTTGCGTTTCAAACTTCCTGGATAATGAAAGATAATAAATCCTTTTGATCTTCCCATAAAAGACTCATAACCGTTTTAGCATGAGAATGCACTGCTATTAAGTGAATTTCATTCTGTAGAGTTCTTTTGGTCATATGATACTGAGTTTCTCGTTGTTTGCTGTTAAACTAAAGACTGATTTGTGTATTTTTACAGATTATTCCACCACCGATCACGAGAAACGATTTCGAGAAAGTGCTTGCTAGACAAAGGCCAACAGTGAGCAAATCTGACCTTGATGTCCATGAGAGATTCACACAGGAGTTTGGAGAAGAAGGTTGACAGATTTGTCATTCTATCCTCACTATCATTAGTCTCCTCTCTTTCTCCTTATGTATGTGTACTGAGAAGGAAACAAATCTCAAACCCATGTTTGATTTGATCCCAAAACATTGCATTTGCCTTATTTCTCGAAAATTTGTAAAAAAAATGTTTTGAATACTCCAACAATGTTATTCCCTTATGTTACCAAAAGTCCCCACACGAGCAAACACCATCACTACTGAAATGATGGAACCGATTTGTATCTCTAACTACAATATTTCTTCCTTCAATTTTTGCAATCAATTTGATAACTACATGACAATCTCCACAAACCCTAAGGTTCTTAATGATCAAAAGAGGACTTCCCTTTGGTGTAGCGATCAACCCAAAAGCAATAGCTAATCTCTCGCTATGCTGAGCAAGAACAGCTTCTTTATGCTCATTATCAATGTCCTGAAGCACATAACTTGTATCCGGCTCATACCCTAAATCCTTCAGCCTCGTACTCAAATCTTCTAGCTTCATATAGATCTGATCTTTGAGAGGATGAGACCGATCACCCGCCAAGAACGCGTAAGTCTTGTTCTTAACCTCAATCCAACTGTAACCAGCTTCTTTCTTCACGTTTCTCTCGTCCATTAGCTTCCTTACTTTAGCTCTCTTTTGCCAATCTCCTGACTCTGCATACATATTAGACAACAACACATATGCTGCTGAATCCTCTGGTTTCATCTCAATGATCTTCTCTGCAGCTAACCTCCCAAGCTCTGTTTTCTTGTGCACACGACAAGCAGCTAGAATTGTTCTCCAAATGGTGGAACCAGCAGGGTATGACATGTTGCCTATGACCTTCATAGCCTTTTCAAGTAGCCCTGCTCGGCTGTATAAATCGACCATACAACTGTTATGCTCTTTTGTAGGTGCAATCTTGCATTCTCTCACCATTATATCGAAATACTTTTCGCCTTCTTCTACTAACCCCGCATGTGTACAGGCAGTGAATACTCCAATGAATGTTACACTATCCATTCTCACCTTTCGCCTCTTCATCTCCTTGAAAACAGCGAGAGCCTTCATAGCTTCCCCGTGTTGTGCATACCCAGAGATCATTGAGTTCCATGACACTAGATCTCTTTCTTTCTGCCTATTAAAGATTTCTTCCGCGCTCTCAATGTTGCCTTTCTTTGCATACATGGTTAGAAGAGCGCTACTAACACAGAGAGAGTCATCGAGTCTTGATTTCATCGCAAACCCGTGGAATTGCTTTCCCTGACCCGTAGACGCGGTAGGAGCAGCACACACGTTAAGGACGCTAGAGAATGTGAACTCGTTTGGTTTTATCCCTCCCTTTGTGATCTCACTAAACATCTTTATAGCTGCCTCTGTCTCTCCAATCTGAGCATATCCTGCAAGCATTGCTGACCAAGCCACTATGTCTTTATCATCAACACTGCTAAAAACTTTCGCAGCCTCATCTACTTTACCTAATTTCACATAAGCATCAAGAAGAGCGGTTCCAACTGTTGAAGATCTCTCGTAGTTAGTCTTTACCACCTGTGCATGGACCTCTGATGGAGAAATCACAGGAAGAGCTGTGAGAATAGCTGAATAAGTGAACTCGTTTGGTCTAACACCTTTCCTCCTCATTTCCCGGAACAAATCCACTGCTTCCTCTTTCCCATCATTCTGCAAGAAACCACTAATCATCGCTGTCCACGACACAACATTCCCGAGGAATCCAGTCTCTTCAAACAGCTTAAGAGCATCACGCATCGCTGTACATTTATTATAAGATACCATTAGAGCCGTCTTTATGTTTTGATCAAACGAGAACCCATATTTCACAACACTGGAATGGAGCTGCTCAGTGAACTTCAGCTCTTTGAGGTTAGCACAGAGCTTGATAACGGATGCAAAGCTCGATTCAGATAACCGCACGTGATTAAGCCTCATAGAGTGAAACATTCCCAACGCTTCTAAATCGAGCCCGTTCGCTGCATATCCAGAGATCATACTATTCCAAGTCACCACACTCTTTACCTCTGTTCTATCAAACAAAATCCTAGCTTTCCTTACGTTCCCACACTTGAGATACAGATTGATCAGAGCATTAGACACCGGAATAGTTTTATCCAAACCGTTCTTTACAACAACTGTGTGTGCCTGAGCTCCCCTGCCATCAGCTCCTTCTTCAGCCAAAACTCCAAGAGCAGCTGCAAAAGTAAACGAATTTGGCTGAGTTCCTTCTTCCTGCATTCTTATGAACAACGTCAAAACTTCCTCATTCGACGAATTACGCGCATACCCGCTTATCAATGTAGTCCAAGTAACAACATTCTTCTCCTTCATTTCATCGAAAACGTTCCTCCCGTCCTTAAAGTTACTACCTTTCATGTACGCATCAACAAGCGATGTTCCCACACTCACGTCGTCTAAAAACCCAAACTTTACACACTGGCAATGCAATTGTCTACCTAGAAGCTCATCACACAAAGTAGCAGAGACCTTTAGAACAGAGGAAAACATTGAGCATTCCA
This sequence comes from Eutrema salsugineum, assembly GCF_000478725.1. Lineage (NCBI taxonomy): Eukaryota > Viridiplantae > Streptophyta > Magnoliopsida > Brassicales > Brassicaceae > Eutrema > Eutrema salsugineum. The sequence goes on along the minus strand of NW_006256908.1, from coordinate 1,891,884 downwards.
TCTTCATTCCCCACCGGTGAATGTTTAAGAAGAGTCTCGTTGCTTCTTGTGTGCGTCCTTCACGAGAAAACCCGAAGAGCAAGCTCGTGTAACTTTCTCGATCTCGGCCAGGACTTTTGTCGAACAGGTTGTGTGCACTGTAGAAACGAGATGACGAGGAAGATGAAGCAGAAACAACTTCGTACATACGATGTTTGGGTTTGAGATTTTCCAGAGAATGATGTCTCCATATTTTCGTTGTGAATCGCATTTGCTTTTCAGGATACGGAACTGAAAATTTGTAGGTGTTTTCAAATTATTCATTTTCGACTGTATACATCGACATAAAATGAATCTTTTTTTAAATCTCAACTCTCCCGTTCTTCAAGAGAAACGACCAATTGGTCCGAACCGAAAAACTTTATAATGTTTAAAACTGTAATTCGATAAATTTCTTATTTTTTAAAATCCATCTCACATTATTAGTATAATTATGTTGATACAATGATATCCCTGACTCCCTGAGTTACATTCCATTTATATAAATTATTATAAAAATGGTGCATTTGCATTTGTGTGATAAATAGTCCATGCTGCATACAAATTCAGAAAGTTCTCTTACAAAACAAACGGTTATAATTTCATAAAAACATACAATAATACGTTTTAAGTTTTCAAAGACATTGAGTTTTTGTGGTTAAATTTTTTTTCTCGTTTATATGCTTTAGAGAGTGGATGTCGTTTTAGATGCAAGTTGACAAAACAACACCGGAAATTTTTGAAAAAAAAAAAAGAAATTCCGTCAAATATTCTACAATTTTAATTAATAATGTGTATTCGATAAAATTATATGTATTATATATAGATAAGAAACTATTAAATATATGAAAAATATTTAAATTTAAGGGAAATTGTAATGAATAATAGTCTGCAGAGAACAATTTGCAGAAATGAAAAGTAACTTTTTTTATTTTTGTGCAAAAACACTACACACCCTCAGCTTCCCAACCTTATGACATAAAACTTGTATCATAGCAACACAAACTTTTTTGGTCTGACACAATTTATCTTTTTGTTTCATTGATTTCTTTTTAAAAATAATAATTTACGTCTTGTTTTCATATTCAGGATTTTAAAATTTGAAATTTCATTCTTCATTTCCAAATCCTCTCTTTATATCCTCTTTTTATATCCTCTTTGTCAAAGATTCAAAAGAGGCGTTTTTCACTTTTTTATTTTTATTTCAAATAATTTCTCGCACATCCAAAAAATTCTCTCCTTTCTTTTTCTACGGTGACTACTCGTTCGTCTTTCTTCTTGCTCCTCTCTTTCTCTACGGCGAGGCTCTACCATCTTTTATTATCGCTGTTTCATCAGCTTCAAACCATGGTAAAAAATCTGTAACACAGCCGATTCTTTCTTCAGTGGTGAGGTATGAAACGTATATCTTTGATACCTGGTTCTGTTCTGCTGATTTTTACTTTCTACTATTTTTGTAAATTGTTCTCTGTATTTATTCAGTACAGTGGCTATTTTCGCTGTTATCCATATCTGGGTTTCTTGATTTTATAGATCTAGGATTTTTATAGATCTAGGATTTTATAGATCTAGGATTTTTAAATTTTTCTTTCGGTAGTTAACTATATACATCATCGCTAGTAATCGTCTACTCGCAACGTCTATAATCGATTCAATATAAAGCTACATATTCAGTTAGTATACATAACTACTAGACAGGAATAGTCATCTACTCATATATGTGCGTTTGTTATTTACGTCACATTGGTAGTCAGTTTACAGTAGCTAACTATTTGACTTTTCGTTCATTTCAAGGGATATATGTACTTTTCGACAATCCGAACCCACACCGTTTGCAAATAATGTGCTTCCCCAGATTTGTGATGCAAACTGTCATATCCGTCCATTTTATGTTAACATTGCTAATCAACTACAATAGCGAAACCAAGAAGCAAATCCTATGTTATTTACTGTCTACTAATAGTTGTCTACTTTCTATTTATTTATCAGAATGAACAACCTTCTACTAATAGTTGTCTACTTTATATTTATTTATCAGAATGGACAACCTTCCAATAACAAAAGACACATCCACTTCTGAACATCTCAACGTCTCGGCAAATAATGTGCTTCTCCAGATTCGGGATCTAGTGCTTGATGTCTTTGTAAGGCTAGGAAAAGAATCTGCGGTCGATCCTATTTCTTTTGGTTGTTATCTGGAAAAAGCATGTTAAACCAGTTCTTTCAAATTTAGTTGTTGTCTCTTGTTTTAGTAGACTACCTATGGGTAGATGTCTATGTTTTCCATTATAATTATGAACCTTTTACATGTTTTGCAGTTAACTACTATTATGAACATTCGTTTTTGAATTTGTAGCCAACTATTTATCTATGGATTATGTTTCAATTTAATTTTCAATTGTAGTCGGCATTTTGTGTAACTGACTACTTGTAATTACTATTCAGATATACCATTACTCAGAAAATCAGAAATACCCCCTATTCTACTGTTCACACTAGCCTCTTTCATAAACAGTAACATAACGGTTTCTCCTTTGATCAAGTTCGTATTCATATAATTGAAATCCAATATGTCGTAATCTTATTTTTTATTCATGTCAGATTACTTTACATATTACCGAGTATATTGCAGACCTCCCAGAACCGAATTTGGAATCTGGAAAGGTCAAGGTTCATAACCATCTACTAGTAGACATCTATTATATAATCAATTTATTTCATGGGTGATGTGTTAATGTTCAAGCAACCGAGGAGATTTCAGACCTCCCAGATCTGAATGTCGAGCTCGCTAAAGATCAAGTTCGTATTCACCTATTAGTAGCAGTCTATTTGATAATTGATTATTTTCACTTATCTTGTGTTACTGTTTAGCCCACCCTCGAAAATGCAGATATCCTAGAATTGATATAATTGATATCGATTATTAATAGTCGTTTATCTAGTTGATATATGTATTCAACTATGTCTCTTATTCTTTTGATCGTTTAGGTTACAGATGTGAATGTTGGCCTCCCTGATCCCAATTATGAAGTAGCTAAAGAACAGGTATGTAATCGACCTTTAATAATCGTCTATTTATGTAAGACATGTAATCAAGTGTCTATTATTGTAGTACACTATTTTATAATCGATTATTTTTACTTATCTTGTGTTACTGTTTAGCTCACCCTCGAAAATACAGACATCTCAGACCTGAGTTCTGAGATTCATAAAATACAGGTTCATATTTAGCTATTAATAGTTGTCTATGTAGTTGATATATGTACTCGACTATGTTTTCTATTTTATAGTTTATATCCATCTATTAATAGTTGTCTATCTAATTGATATATGTATTCGACTATGTGTTCCATTTCTTTTGATCATTCAGGTAACCGATGTGAATGTTGGCCTCTCTAATCCCAATTATGAAGTCGCTTAATAACAGATATGTAATCGATTTTCTTATAGTCGTCTATTTATGTAAGACCTGTAATCCAGAATTTCTTATTGTAATATACTATGTTTATATATTTTACATATATATTACAATACTCAGTTCAGTATGTAGTTAACTATATTTAACCATAATCGACTACTGTAAGGGATATTGAATCCAGTAATAGACGATCCCCCAATTTTTTCTCATTCATAGACAATCCTCCAGCTTTTTTCCTTAGTTTTTTTTCGCTTAGACTATATTTTAATCATAATTATATACACTCCAATCGATGCTTAAAAGTAGTCACTGCTATTGTTCTAAAGTTGATGCTAGCGTCTTCAACTTTACAAAAAGTAGACGTCATTTTCATGTCAGGAAAAAGCATTGTTTTGGATAAGGAAGCAAGGGGTTTTTTGTATTTTCCCCAGCTTCTGGACGGTTGACTATTACTATTTACCTAATTGACTGTTCTTGTATGGTATTTATCTAATTGTCAGTGTAAAAGGTATTATTTATGCAAATCACCCTAAATTTAAACCAAGTCCATAAATATCATAAAATCTACAAGAATATTGAATGATTAGAATTTATTTTGGTGAAGTTGAAGCCTCAGGTTGCCGAAAAGTTGGGTAGTGGTGAAGAGTGGGGCACCCAAATGGTACAGATGGGCCGGATCT
>NW_006256908.1:1880536-1887668 GCF_000478725.1 Eutrema salsugineum | reverse complement strand
GAAAACGAGAAAAATGGATATTCTAATTGCTTAAATGAAAATTAACTAAAAAGGAATGAGAATATTGAACTAAAGATTGAAATAAAAACGGTGTAAATCTATAGGAAAGAAGGCGTTGGGCTTCAGGGAAGTTTTCTCAGGGGTACGAACGATTCAAAACATTGCTAGAGAGTAAAATCCAGGAACTTTACGTTGCTCTGCCGGCTTATGTATTTCACTTTGTATCTTTTCTTGTTAATATTACATCAGATGAAAAGAAAATGAATATCGAAGTTCTGAATAGCGAATCTCCCAAATAAATTTTCTACAGTGAGGGGTGGCAACTGCCCATGTTAGTTTAATTAAGTCTATCGTCAAATCATGTAAAATGTCATTTGAAGGAAAATTTGTGTGCTTATATTCTAAAAGAGTGCTGCAGAAAAATGTATGGTATATCGGTATATGTTTATATTCATGAACACTTTATTCATTGTAATCAACAATTTTCACTTCAACGAAAGAGAAATAAAAGGGTCATTGTTATTATCTTTTGAGACGTTTACACATTATAACACTTTTAAAATTTCTAATTACACTTTTTAACACTTATATTTGAGATAGTACTTCGTTTTGAGTAACGAGATAAAATCACAATAAAGCCCTTATGACATTTATGTTAGAAAATCAAACTAATGCAAACCAATTTCTCTCTAGATGTTGTTGTTAAAAATTTAAGAAAAAAACAAACAGACAAAAAAAAACGAACGACACATGCTCTCCCTTTCCTTCCTTCTCTCCTTCTCTCCTTCTCTCCTTCTCTCCTTCTCTCCTTCTCTCCTTCTCTCCTTCTCTCCTTCTCTCTTTCGTAACTCTTGCCTTCTAAGATCTCTCTCACCTTCTCAGGTTCAACAGCTCTGTCTCTTTCTTACCTTCTCAGATTCATATCAAGATTTTTCCTAAAAAAAAGTAAGGTGATGAAATCAGCATCTCACGCTGTTTCTATTCCTCTGATTTATCGCCTTATCGTTTCTAACACAGTTGCCTCTGAAATCATCCTCCTCTGAGTCATTGGGCTCCTCTGGATCTAAAACTAAAAGTAACAGCAGTTTTAGCTCTGAAGTCGCTGTCTCCGGTGTCACTCGATATGGCTGCTCCTCTGCCGCATGTTTTATCTCCTCCGCCTGAAACAAGTTATATGGACATGTACACAAAAGTTCCTTAGTGGATACGTACACATAAGTTTTGGAAAACAAGAAAATTTGGGGATAAACATTATGTTACTTGTGTTCAACTTCTAACTAATCCTACTTACTTTAATTTTATGTACGTGGATACATGTAATCAACAAGATCAATTGTATATGGACTTATCCATGTGAACTGCAAATGGCTCTGTATATTTCAGCATTAATTTCTTTGTTTCACAAAGAATCATTATGTGGGTGAGACTTTCACTCTTTCCCAATCTATTGGATATGTGTTTCTTTTAGAAGGATATTCGAAGGTCATGACCACACAGACAAACGCATTGTAAATATTTATGATGGTTTTCATTTGTGTACAAAGATTTTACGATTTTGCAATATGAAGTGACTAAATGGATATATATATATATATATATATATATTCTATATGGGAAAAAAAAAATTTAAAGACGTATGAGTGGATGCATTCAGAAGTAGATGGATTGAGTCGGGTGCTAATTTTGCTATACCGGGAGATGTAGATATCTTTTTCGGATGTGACCATATGCACGAGCATGTAAGATGAGCATCATCGGGTTGAGTATATGGATATGGCCATAAAAATGCAGTAACAGTGACGTGCAGAAGATATATCTGTGTGGACAAGTCCAAACTATGTAATGACAGTCACAGATATGTTTGGATACGTACACATAAGTTTAATTAGGCAGGAAACATTGGGAGGAAATGCTATGTTTGTTGTATTCAAAAGTTAACTAATTCTACCTACCGTTATTTCTATATATGTGTCCACATGTAGTCAACAAGGTGAAAAATTATATGGACTTATCCATGTGAACTGGGAATGGCTCTTTATATTTAGCATTTCTTTGTTTCTTTTGAGAAAGTTATTCGAAAGTCGTGACTACACGGAGAAACGGATTATAACTAATTTTTATGGACTTTCATTTTAGTACAAAGTTCACAATTTGTTCACTATGTAAGATTCTAATGTTTCTCATATTATTGTCGGCTTGAAGGATCCATTGGCTGCCCTGTATGGCCCTGTTCTTTTGACTAGCTATGGACATTTCCACATGGATAGGTTTCTATCTAATTGTTGTGTATTTTTCTTGTAGTTATGGACATGGCCACAAATCTTCTTTAAGCCAATATAATATTGCTTGTACTTATAATCTACAAGCCTTCTGATGCTATGAGAAACTATAAAACATGCTTAAAAACTTACGACTATGAAAGTGTGACAATAACATATATGAACGAAAAGCATATGTGAAGGAAAAGCATGCACAAAAATATATGTGAATATCTGTTACCAATCATCCCTACCGTATTGAAACAAAGGCTTATCATGCAAAGTGTTTATGCTCGACAATACACCCACAATGAAATATGTAGACACGTCCAAGGCTAAGGAAACTAGTTAGTAGATAAGTCCACATGCACCATCTACATCGATACGTCCACACTAAAATATGTAGACACGTCTTTTGTGTTGTTAACGTCGGCAAGCGAGAGACAAAATATGGAGTGAACAGAGAAGATTACGAACCCTAAACTGAAACGTGGATATGTCCATGTTGAAATGTATCTGGCTGAGTACACGTGGACACGTCCATTGCTTGGAAGGCACGTCTCTCACGGCAGCGGCACCAAATCTAGTGGTGAGAATCACATTCAGAGGGACAGATCTATCAAAGAATCTCGATTATTTGTGCATCGCATATGATGCAAAGTGGAACCAATTGATATGAGAAATCCCCAATTGATTTCTGAAGTCGAAGAGTCTCACGGCAGCGGCAGCAAATCTAGTGGTGAGAATCACATTCAGAGGGACAGATCCATCGAAGAATCTCGATTATTTGTGCATCGCATATGATGCAAAGTGGAACCAATTGATATGAGAAATCCCCAATTGATTTCTGAAGTCGAAGAGGGTATCGATTGAGGTGAAAGGAGCTTTGACGGCGTTGAGACGTGTGAATCTGGTGCAGAAGGCGGAGTTCCAGAAAACTCAAGCGGCGAAGGATTACTGACGCGGAGCCAATAATGAACTGCAGAGTTATAGAGATTAGGGGCCATGAACTCGGTGATGACTCTTACAAGGATTTGTAAGATGAGGAATGGTGTTAATGGTAGTGAAATTTGGTGGCCTCCATTGATGGAGCAAAAAAAGATATGAGAGAGAGAAGCCTCGAAATATTTGAAAATGGCAAATAATTGAATAAAGAAAGAGATGACAAATAATTGAATAAAGAAAATGGGGTAAAATTGATTTGATTGGGGTTGTCGGTTTATTCTCAAACAAATAAACAAAAAGAGTTTTTTTGTCTTTTTGCAAGGTCTTTCAAATAGAAAGATTTACGTCAAACGAAAGTGTCATAATGTGTAAATATAAAGTCAAAAAGTGTCAAATTGTAAATTTCTCTTATATTTTCTCTAAAAATTATTATTCTATCCATTAACTAAAAAATCTATAAAAGAAAATACACAGATGTGTTATATAGTTTATTAAAAGCATCTCCAAAAGATACTTTATTTTTAAAGTATGGAAACCTCAAATATGAGGTTTGAGAGTGTTACTCTCTAATAGTACATCTTATGAAACCTCAAAAAAGAGTCATCACTATTTATTGTTATTAAATAAAATCATAAATCATTATAATTAACTATAAACATATTTTAAATTTATTATAAGTAAACTTAATTAATAAAACGTTAGTATATAATTAAATATACATATAAAAAATAATAAAAACACATCAACTAAATTATACATTATAAATCACATACCAAATTACTTAATAAAATTATTATTATAATATTCTATATATGATCAATTAAAGCATTTTGAAATGATAAACAATTTTTTTTTGGAGTATTTACAAACACAATTTACAAGAATATATGTAAAATACTGATAAAACATGAAAGAAGAAGAGTTAAAATAAACATAAAAATTATTGAAATTAATTTTGAAATATATAATTGAAAGGATTGAAATGTAAATAAAAAACATGAAACCTCAAATTTGAGGTATTGAACAGTGATATATTTGAGGTATCACTCTTCAATACCTCAAAATTTAAGATTTTAAAGTATCTTTTAAACTTCATAAAACTTTATATTTAAAGTTATAAAGTGTCTCTTGAATATGTTATAAAGACCCAATACAATAACAAAATCAATACAAAATACAGATATTTACACGTCATACACACATGTTCTATAAATAAGAACCAAAGGCACATGCAAAACAAGAGACAAAACACTATGGCCCTGTCCGTTTTTGTATCTGGATGCTGCATCTGGCTGCAGATGTCCAAATGCTGTTCGTTTTTCCATAAAAAAATTTGGATTCAGATGCAGCATCCAGATGCAAATTCATTAACATCTCAGAAATCTAGATATTTTGGTCAGATGCAGCATTTGCATCTTGTTATTCACATAAAAGACAATTTTGCCCTTACTAAAACAGAGAAAAAAACGAGTGCGCGGCTGAAAAGCCATAAATGGTGAAGAAAAAGGCTGAAAAGCCATAATTCTATTAATTAATTTTTTGTATTTTTTTTAATTACAAAAGGGTGAGAAATTCTACCATTATCCTTAGAAGTCTTAATAATAACGGAAATACCTGGATAAAACCCACCCGATTGAAGCCCACCCGTTTACCCGATAATAATTCAATTTAATTAAAAAAAATAAACTGAAATTAAATTAAAAATCGAAAATTGAAAATTGAAAACCTTAAACCGAAGTTGATTTGGTTTAACTAAAAACCAACTCAAACCAAAGGACCGAATCGATCAAAATCGATTCTCTTCTCACGCGAAACGGCTAACTCCCTCACTCCCTCTTCTCCGAAATTCTTGCAACTTCCCAATCTCACGAAGAAACCGAAAATCCTCTCACAAACCCTAATCGATTTGATTTCTCCAAAATCGTAACTTCCTCTTCCCCCTACTATATAACTCTCTCTTGTTAACCCTAAACCCTAACTCCTAATTCGCTCATTCCTTTCTTCTCCATCATCAGCGATAGCTATGGTTAAAAATCGTTACGGCGGGGTGGTCTATGATTCCGAAGAACCCAGATTACCCAACAGCAGCGAAGAAGCAGCCAGAGGAGATGAAGACCCCGAAACAACTCGGAGAGAAGAGGAACCGGCGATTGATGAACAACCCCCTGAAGTTAGTCCGAGAGAAGAAGAAGGAGTGTTAGAAGGAGAAGAAGCGAATTCCGAGACCACAAATCAAGCGGCGGAAACCGCACCAACAACCATGGAAGAAGAACCACCAGTTCTGGAAACGAACAATGAAGCGGCACCAACACCCATAGAAGGAGAAGCAGTGATTCTCGAAACCACCAGTCAAGCACATGAAACCGCACCCATGGAAGAAGAACGACGAGTATCGGAAACCACGAATGAAGCCGCCATGGAAGAGTGTGAGGAAGATGAACCTGAGAAAGAGGGACCGGCGGAGGAATCCCAGAAAGAAGGAGAGGTAGCAGAAGAGGTATCGGAAAAAGATACTGCAGCAGAAGAGGAATCCGAGAAAGATGCAGAAGAAGAGGAAGAAGGAGAGAAAGAAAGAGAAGAGGAAGAAAATTCGGGGGAAAATTCAGAGGAAGAAAGAGAAGAGGGGGAAAATTCAGAGGAAGAAAGAGAAGAGGAAGAAAGAGAAGAGGAAGAAGGAGAAGAGGTAGAAAATTCAGAGGAAAAAGCACATGACCAATCAGAGCAAGAAGAATCAGAGGGAGATTTAGGGATAACTATATTTTGAATTGAATTTCTTGTTACACCTGGACAACTTGGACAACTGTATAGAATAGTTAGATTTACATAAGTAGGCAATATCCGGACAACTAGGACAATTGTATAGAACATCTAGCGAACAGGGATAACTTGGTTTTTCGTAATTAGGTGCGTATGAACAACTAGGACAACAGGGACAACTACGTTTGAAGTAATTTGGTGCATATGGACAACTGGGACAACTGTGTTTTACGTGATTAGGTGCATATGGACAACTTGGACAACTGGGACAACTAAGTCTGATAGGATTGCGTTTCTTGTTTATTTTTCAGGATGCCGATGATGATGGGCAACCGATGGTGCCTGAGAAGCTTTACTTCGAGCCAACCGAGTACAGCCAAGGTTGTAGGATATTGACAAGGTGCTCAGTTAGGAAAGTTGTGGACAAGCTTGATGAACTTGGTGAGGAGAAAGCATGGTTCAGAGCGCATCCTCAATTTAAGCACATTTTTCACATGTTCAAGGAGCCCAACCAGTCGCCTTTTGTCTCTGGGGGGAAGACCAAAAAAGCGAAGAAGTAGATTGTGTGATTTATTTCTTTTGTTTAGATGTTTTTTCTTTTTTAGGACAACAAGGACAACTTTGTTTCTTTTGGGTTTCGGACACGTTTCTTTTGTTTAGGACAACAAGGACAAGTATGTTTATTTTGTTTAGGAGAAGTGTTTCAACTATAACTCTGTAGTTTATGACAACGAGGACAACAAGGACAACTATGTTTAGGACAACATGGACAATAAAGACAACAAGGACGACTATGTTTAGGACAACATAAACAATAAGGACAACTTTGTTTCTTTTGCTTAGGACAACAAGGACAACTTAATCTGAATAAGAAACATATTTCCGGCCCCTGTCCAGCGCGGAGTTGTCAGTTAAACACCCAATTGGAGCTATGCCGCAATAACAAACCTTTGGAATTCCCTTTTGTACAGGGCATGGAAGAATGGTCCTGACTCCATTGACTTCGGGTCCCCATCTAGTGGTCATCCCGTAGTCTTTCTTAGGCAAGACAGAACACGAGCCATCATTATTCTTTTCAGCCCATTTCGCGAGGGCTTTCTGATATTTATCCATGTTGCGGCGGCGGGAATCCCTAAAAAAACTATTTGGGGGAAAAAATGGTGAAAAAAAAT